>NC_048575.1:76564085-76574085 GCF_013265735.2 Oncorhynchus mykiss | reverse complement strand
GCCCTGTAAGACTCTAGAACACTGACATGCCCTGTAAGACTCTAGAACACTGACATGCCCTGTAAGACTCTAGAACACTGCTGTGTAAGACTCTAGAACACTGCTGTGTAAGACTCTAGAACACTGCTGTGTAAGACTCTAGAACACTGCTGTGTAAGACTCTAGAACACTGACATGCCCTGTAAGACTCTAGAACACTGACATGCCCTGTAAGACTCTAGAACACTGCTGTGTAAGACTCTAGAACACTGTGAAACAGAATGTTGAAGTGTGTAAAGCCTCACCATCAGGTTTACTCTGGGCCAGTATGGTGACGTCCTCTCCTTTAGGAATCTCCAGCAGACAGAGAACAGCCTCCTCTCTCACGATGCCTCGGAACTCTACCTTATTCACCTGCACACACACACACACACACACACACACACACACACACACACACACACACACACACACACACACACACACACACACACAGGGAAACGAAGGGTTGTTTAACTGACTAGATTCCACAACAGATCTTTCAGAAAGTTTGTGTTCACTTTCACAGATGTTTGCTTTGCTTTTGGTTTTACAAGTTTTGTGTTGAATTCAGACGGTCAAGGTCGTTCACAGTGCCAAAGGTCAAAGGTCGTTACCTTTATGATCTGGTCTCCAGTGCGTAGGCCTTCCTCCTCGGCAGGACTGCCCTCCTGGATGCCAGCGATGAAGATGCCCACATCGTTGCCCCCAGCCAGCCTCAGACCCACACTGTCCCCCTTCTGGAAACTCACCATCACCGTGTTAGCCCTGAATGGAAGGCAAGATTACAAGTGGTTCCTGCAGGATCAACTCAGTAGGTGAGATACACACATAAACACACTGCAACAAACACTCAAACTGGACAGTTTTTTATCTCTGTCTCTTAATTCAAAGACTCAATCATGGACACTCTTACTGACAGTTGTGGCTACTTTGCGTGATGTATTGTTGTCTCTACCTTCTTGCCCTTTGTGCTGTTGTCTGTGGCCAATAATGTTTGTACCATGTTCTGTGCTGCTACCATGTTGTGCTGCAGCCATGTGGTGTTGCTACCAAGCTGTGTTGTCATGTGGTGTTGCTACCATGCTGTGTTGTCATGTGGTGTTGCTACCATGCTGTGTTGTCATGTGGTGTTGCTACCATGCTGTGTTGTCATGTGGTGTTGCTCCCATGTTGTGTTGTCATGCGGTGTTGCTACCATGCTGTGTTGTCATGTGTTGCTGCCATGCTGTGTTGTCATGTGTTGCTACCATGCTGTGTTGTCATGTGTTGCTACCATGCTGTGTTGTCATGTGGTGTTGCTACAATACTGTGTTGTCATGTGTTGCTGCCATGTTGTGTTGTCATGTGTTGCTGCCATGCTGTGTTGTCATGTGTTGCTGCCATGCTGTGTTGTCATGTGTTGCTACCGTGCTGTGTTGTCATGTGTTGCTGCCATGCTGTGTTGTCATGTGTTGCTCCCATGTTGTGTTGTCATGTGGTGTTGCTACCATGCTGTGTTGTCATGTGGTGTTGCTCCCATGTTGTGTTGTCATGTGGTGTTGCTACCATGTTGTGTTGTCATGTGGTGTTGCTACCATGCTGTGTTGTCATGTGGTGTTGCTACCATGTTGTGTTGTCATGTGGTGTTGCTCCCATGTTGTGTTGTCATGTGGTGTTGCTACCATGCTGTGTTGTCATGTGGTGTTGCTCCCATGTTGTGTTGTCATGTGGTGTTGCTACCATGCTGTGTTGTCATGTGGTGTTGCTACAATACTGTGTTGTCATGTGTTGCTGCCATGCTGTGTTGTCATGTGTTGCTGCCATGCTGTGTTGTCATGTGTTGCTGCCATGCTGTGTTGTCATGTGTTGCTGCCATGCTGTGTTGTCATGTGTTGCTACCGTGCTGTGTTGTCATGTGTTGCTGCCATGCTGTGTTGTCATGTGTTGCTCCCATGTTGTGTTGTCATGTGGTGTTGCTACCATGCTGTGTTGTCATGTGGTGTTGCTCCCATGTTGTGTTGTCATGTGGTGTTGCTCCCATGTTGTGTTGTCATGTGGTGTTGCTCCCATGCTGTGTTGTCATGTGTTGCTGCCATGCTGTGTTGTCATGTGTTGCTGCCATGCTGTGTTGTCATGTGTTGCTATCATGCTGTGTTGTCATGTGTTGCTACCATGCTGTGTTGTCATGTGTTGCTACCATGCTGTGTTGTCATGTGGTGTTGCTACCATACTGTGTTGTCATGTGTTGCTGCCATGTTGTGTTGTCATGTGTTGCTGCCATGCTGTGTTGTCATGTGTTGCTACCGTGCTGTGTTGTCATGTGTTGCTGCCATGCTGTGTTGTCATGTGTTGCTGCCATGCTGTGTTGTCATGTGTTGCTACCATGCTGTGTTGTCATGTGTTGCTGCCATGCTGTGTTGTCATGTGTTGCTGCCATGCTGTGTTGTCATGTGTTGCTACCATGCTGTGTTGTCATGTGGTGTTGCTACCATGCTGTGTTGTCATGTGGTGTTGCTACCATGTTGTGTTGTCATGTGGTGTTGCTCCCATGTTGTGTTGTCATGTGTTGCTCCCATGTTGTGTTGTCATGTGGTGTTGCTACCATGCTGTGTTGTCATGTGGTGTTGCTCCCATGTTGTGTTGTCATGTGGTGTTGCTCCCATGTTGTGTTGTCATGTGGTGTTGCTACCATGCTGTGTTGTCATGTGTTGCTCCCATGTTGTGTTGTCATGTGGTGTTGCTCCCATGTTGTGTTGTCATGTGGTGTTGCTACCATGCTGTGTTGTCATGTGTTGCTGCCATGCTGTGTTGTCATGTGTTGCTATCATGCTGTGTTGTCATGTGTTGCTACCATGCTGTGTTGTCATGTGTTGCTACCATGCTGTGTTGTCATGTGGTGTTGCTACCATACTGTGTTGTCATGTGTTGCTGCCATGTTGTGTTGTCATGTGTTGCTGCCATGCTGTGTTGTCATGTGTTGCTACCGTGCTGTGTTGTCATGTGTTGCTGCCATGCTGTGTTGTCATGTGTTGCTGCCATGCTGTGTTGTCATGTGTTGCTACCATGCTGTGTTGTCATGTGTTGCTGCCATGCTGTGTTGTCATGTGTTGCTGCCATGCTGTGTTGTCATGTGTTGCTACCATGCTGTGTTGTCATGTGTTGCTACCATGCTGTGTTGTCATGTGGTGTTGCTACCATGCTGTGTTGTCATGTGGTGTTGCTACCATGCTGTGTTGTCATGTGGTGTTGCTACCATGCTGTGTTGTCATGTGGTGTTGTTACCATGCTGTGTTGTCATGTGTTTCTGCCATGCTGTGCTGCCATGTTGTGTTGCTGTCTTAGGTTTCTCTATATGTAGTGTTGTGTTGTCTCTCTTGTCGTGATGTGTGTTTTGTCCAACATCTTTTGTTTGATCCCAGCCCCCGTCCCCGCAGGAGGCCTTTTGGTAGGCCGTCATTGGAAATAATAATTTGTTCTTAACTGGCTTGCCTAGTTATTAAATAATAAATAAATAAAAATCATTGAGTAATTCAAGTTGAAGGCTGACTGGAGTACTGCAGGCTGCCATGAGCAACGGAACTATCATTATAACTTCTTCTGTGCATGGTTTTTAAATTATCGGTTTAAGGACATAAACTCAGGATAAAAAGAAACGTCCTCTCACTGTCAACTGTGTTTATTTTCAGCAAACTTAACGTGTGTAAATATTTGTATGAACATAAGATTCAACAACTGAAACATAAACTGAACAAGTTCCACAGACATGTGATTAACAGAAATGGAATAATGTGTCCCTGAAAAAAAGGGGGGGGTTAAAATCTAAAGTAACAGTCAATATCTGATGTGGCCACCAGCTGCAATTAAGTACTGCAGTGCATCTCCTCCTCATGGACTGCACCAGATTTGCCAGTTCTTGCTGTGAGATGTTACCCCACTCTTCCACCAAGGCACCTGCAAGTTCCCAGACATTTCTGGGAGGAATGGCCCTAGCCCTCACCCTCCGATCCAACAGGTCCCAGACATGTTTAATGGGATTGAGATCCTGGCTCTTCGCTGGCTATGGCAGAACACTGACATTCCTGTCTTGCAGGAAATCACACACAGAACGAGCAGTATGGCTGGTGGCATTGTCATGCTGAAGGGTCATGTCAGGATGAGCCTGCAGGAAGGGTACCACATGAGAGAGGAGGATGTCTTCCCTGTAACACACAGCATTGTGATTGCCTGCAATGACAACAAGCTCAGTCCGATGATGCGGTGACACACCGCCCCAGACCATGACGGACCCTCCACCTCTAAATCGATCCCGCTCCAGAGTACAGGCCTCGGTGTAACGCCTCGGTGTAACGCAGCGACGGTGGGTTTGTGCCCATAGGCGACATTGTTGCCAGTGATGTCTGGTGAGGACCTGCCTTACAACAGGCCTACAAGCCCTCAGTCCAGCCTCTCTCAGCCTATTGCGGACAGTCTGAGAACTGACGGAAGGATTGTGCGTTCCTGGTGTAACCCGGGCAGTTGTTGTTGCCATCCTGTACCTGTCAGACAGGTGTGGTGTTCGGATGTACCGATCCTGTGCAGGTGTTGTTACACGTGCTCTGCCACTGCGAGGATGGTCAGCTGTCCGTCCTGTCTCCCTGTAGCACTGTCTTAGGCATCTCACAGTACGGACATTGCAATTTATTACCCTGGCCACATCTGCAGTCCTCATGCCTCCTTGCAGCATGCCTAAAGCATGTTCACGCAGATGAGCAGGGACCCTGGGCATCTTTCTTTTGGTGTTTTTTAGAATCAGTAGAAAGGCCTCTTTAGTGTCCTAAGTTTTCATAACTGTGACCTTAATTGACTACCGTCTGTAAGCTGTTAGTGTCTTAACGACCGTTCCACAGGTGCATGTTCATTAATTGTTTATGGTTCATTGAACAAGCATGGAAAACAGTGTTTAAACCCTTTACAATGAAGACCTGTGAAGAATTATCTTTGAAAGACAGGGTCCAGAAAAAGGGACGTTTCTTTTTTTTGCTGAGTTTACATCTGATGTATTAGAAGCAAATATTGGTACCATGACGGTCTTAAGAATTTGTATTTATTTAAACGAAGATTGACGACAAAGATGTTAACTGACTTGCCTAGTTAAATAAAGGTTCAGTCAAATAAAAAGTCTAGAGGAATACTATCACTCCTTTCTTTCTCCTGCCCCTCTTCCTCGGACTCTTCCTCTTCCATATGTAACCTTTACTAAACAGTCAGGTCAGGGTTTCTTATAAAGCAGAATAACTCTGGGCTGTGATCTTACTCACCCGTAGAGCTCTTCCTCCTCTGGGCTGTGATCTTACTCACCCGTAGAGCTCTTCCTCCTCTGGGCTGTGATCTTACTCACCCGTAGAGCTCTTCCTCCTCTGGGCTGTGATCTTACTCACCCGTAGAGCTCTTCCTCCTCTGGGCTGTGATCTTACTCACCCGTAGAGCTCTTCCTCCTCTGGGCTGTGATCTTACTCACCCGTAGAGCTCTTCCTCCTCTGGGCTGTGATCTTACTCACCCGTAGAGCTCTTCCTCCTCTGGGCTGTGATCTTACTCACCCGTAGAGCTCTTCCTCCTCTGGGCTGGGGCGTAGCAGAATCTTAGGAGTGGTCTTTGCTGACACTGGAAAACAACAAACACATATGCATTAACACACTGAAACAAATAGTGATGGGTGAGTTCTCATCATTGACTCGTTGTCTACATACTCATCCACTGAAGGACAATGTCAGGTTGAAAAGCAGTAGTCTAAAAATCTGGGTACTAATGTTATAAGATTACATTTAAACAGGGCCTAGGTAGGATTTGAGGCCACTTGTTCTTGATGCATTGCAATGTGGGTAAAATATGCATTGTGGGTACCTGGTGGTTCGTCGAGGCGTGGCAGACCCTCTGATTCCAGGGTGGCAGGGCCCGGGGAGGGGGGGTCCTGTAGCGGGGGAACCCTGAAAGGTGAGGCCATGGCAGACATCTTGGCTACCCTTGGAGAGTCTTCCAGGCTGGTTAGAGGTCTGGGTGGGAAGGACACACTGGACAGGTTGGACACAGGAACAATACTGGAACAATACTGGAACAGTACCTCTATCTGACCTATACTGGAACAATACCTCTACCTGACCAACAGTATACTGGAACAATTCTGGAACAGTACCTCTATCTGACCTATACTGGAACAATACTGGAACAGTACCTCTACCTGACCTATACTGGAACAATACCTCTACCTGACCAACAGTATACTGGAACAATACTGGAACAGAACCTTTACCTGACCAACAGTATACTGGAACAATACTGGAACAGTACCTTTACCTGTCCTATACTGGAACAATACTGGAACAATACCTCTACCTGACCAACAGTATACTGGAACAATACTGGAACAGAACCTTTACCTGACCAACAGTATACTGGAACAATACTGGAACAGTACCTTTACCTGTCCTATACTGGAACAATACTGGAACAGTACATTTACCTGACCAACAGTATACTGGAACAATATTGGAACAGTACCTCTACCTGACCAACAGTATACTGGAACAATACTGGAACAGTACCTCTACCTGACCTATACTGGAACAATACTGGAACAATACCTCTACCTGACCTATACTAGAACAATACTGGAACAGTACATTTACCTGACCAACAGTATACTAGAACAATACTGGAACAGTACATTTACCTGACCAACAGTATACTGGAACAATACTGGAACAGTACCTCTACCTGACCTATACTAGAACAATACTGGAACAGTACATTTACCTGACCAACAGTATACTGGAACAATACTGGAACAGTACCTTTACCTGTCCAACAGTATACTGGAACAATACTGGAACAGTACATTTGCCTGACCAACAGTATACTGGAACAATACTGGAACAGTACCTCTATCTGACCAACAGTATACTGGAACAATACTGGAACAGTACCTTTACCTGGCCAACAGTATACTGGAACAATACTGGAACAGTACCTCTACCTGACCAACAGTATACTGGAACAGTACCTCTATCTGACCAACAGTATAATGGAACAATACTGGAACAGTACATTTACCTGTCCTATACTGGAACAATACTGGAACAGTACCTTTACCTGTCCTATACTGGAACAATACCTCTACCTGACCTTCAGTATACTGGAACAGTACCTTTACCTGACCTACAGTATACTGGAACAGTACCTCTACATGTCCTATATTGTAGCTCACCTCCTGTAACTAATCTCACATATTTCCATTCATCCATCCATCCATCATCCATCTATCCATCCACCCACTCAGTCATCCATCATCCATCCATTCAGTCATCCATCCATCCACTCAGTCATCCATCATCTATCTATCCATCCATCCACTCCCTCCACTCAGTCATCCACACTAAGAATGCAGTGTATTATTTATTACACAGTACAGTAACAACTTTCATAATATTTCTGACTGAGGTACACTGTATCTGTGTTCTCCTCTTCTCATATCCATCTATTCCTCCACGGACAGGTTTTATTATCTCTCTCCATCTCTATCTATTATAGAACTACTATTCCTCCCTCCCTCCATCCTACCTGGGGTAGTCTCTCTCATTAGAGGAATGGGAGGAGAGGTCAGAGTGACGAGATCTCCTGTCCTCCTGGGGAGAGTAGGAATGGTAGGACTCCATCTCTGAAATATCTGAGAGAAAGAGACAGAGATAGAGAGACAGAGAGAGAGAGGGAGAGTAAGAGAGAGAAAGAGAGAGAGAGGGGGGGGAGAAAGAGAGAGGGGGGGGGAAGAAAGAGAGAGAGGAGAGAGAGAGGGAGGAAGAGAGAGAGGGAGGAAGAGAGAGGGGGAGCGAGAGAGAGAGGGAGAAAGAGAGAGAAGGGAGAAAGAAAGAGAGAGGGGGACAGAGGGTGGAAGAGAGAGAGAGAGAGTGAGTGAGAAACAGAGAGATTAGATATAAACATATCGTATTCACTGTGTTCACTTCACCAGGAAGAATTTGTACACCAGTGGAAACCTGATTGGTTGTCCCAAGAAGAAGGCCCATCACCAGTCCCCTAGCTGTGTTGGAATCAGATAGAGGTGGAGGAGTTACTGAATGTTGTGTTCTGCCTCTCTATAACATGTCCTGAGTGACTTCACACTGCATGCAGTTCTGTACTATACTGTACTATAGAAACTCTGAAGATCTGACAAAGTCATGATAAAATGGCTGACATACAGTATTTAGTATGAAATATGATACTATCCATGACTCATAACAATTGAAGAGGTTAGTCTCCAGATCAGTGTGGCTATACATTCTACAACTAGATAGATCAGATTAAGATTAATCCAGATCAGTGTGGCTATGTATCCTACAACTAGATAGATCAGATTAAGATTAATCCAGATCAGTGTGGCTATGTATTCTACGACTAGATAGATCAGATATGTATTAGATTGTCTGTCTGGTTTCATAACAGTGAAATTAAAAGGTAGTGAGCACCTGTAGCCACACTGGGTCTGTAGTACACTCCTGACACATACAGACTGTGCTGTACAGTACAGAGCTCTAACAACACTCAGTCACTCTGCTCTGTCACTATATCCTGTTTATTCACCTCTTATCTCTTTGCCAATGAGAAGCCTTTCATTTGTCTTTCATGGTTTTTACCTTCTCAAACTGTGGCTGTCCTAGATTTGGGAGAGGAGGAGAGGATGAGGAGAGGAGAAGGGGATGTGTGTGCCTGCAGAAAAGCTGAGCCAGGTGTTAGAGAGAGAAAGAGAGAGAGAGAATGAGAAAGATAAAGAGAGAGGGAGAGACCATGTGTAGATGGATACATCATATCTAGTGCCCTGAGTTGTTCCTTACCACGTAACACTAACCAGGAAAAACTCCAGGCCTTTCGTTATAACCCAAAACTCTAGCCCAGAGTTTTTCCTGGTCAAAACTCAAGGCACTAGACTATGCCCCATTGATCTAAGGCGTTTGCCTTAGCTACAGCGTCGTAGTGTATTCAGTCTCACTCCATTACCAAATATATTTATTCACATCTCATTTTTGGCCAATTAAAAAGTGATTTGAGTGAATGTGATAGTGACCATGGCGATGTTTCCCTGGGACGGGCCATTAAATCTCTATTAATTACATTAGAGTTAGAATCATTCAGACAGACTGTAGCTGTAACGCAGTAGGGAAGAACAGTGGAGGGGAAAAAATTATGACTGGTCCTCATCAGGGAGAAAGAGAGAGAGAGAAAGAGAGAGAGAGAATGGGGTGAGAGAAAGAGAGAGGATGGAGGTGAGAGAGAGAGAGAGAACGGATGGGGAGGGAGATGAGAATGGAGGGAAAGAGACCATAAGAGCGAGAGAGTGAAGGAGTGATAACATGAGAAAGAGAGAGATAGAGGGAGGGAGAGAGAGATAGAGGGAGGGAGGGAGAGAGAGATAGAGGGAGGGAGAGAGAGAGAGGGAGAGAGATAGAGGGAGAGAGAGAGAGAGATAGAGGGAGAGGGAGAGAGATAGAGAGAGAGAGAGAGAGAGAGAGGGAGAGGGAGAGGGAGAGGGAGAGGGAGAGAGAGATAGAGGAAGGGAGAGAGAGAGACAGAGAGATAGAGGGAGAGAGATAGAGGGAGGGAGAGAGAGAGATAGAGGGAGAGAGAGAGAGGGAGAGGTGAGGGAGAGAGAGGGAGAGAGATAGAGGGAGGGAGAGAGATAGAGGGAGGGAGAGCGAGATAGAGGGAGGGAGAGATAGAGGGAGGGAGAGAGAGAGATAGAGGGAGGGAGAGAGAGAGAGATAGAGGGAGGGAGAGAGAGATAGAGGGAGGGAGGGAGAGAGAGATAGAGGGAGGGAGAGAGGGAGGGAGAGAGAGAGATAGAGGGAGGGAGAGAGAGAGAGAGAGGGAGAGGTGAGGGAGAGAGAGGGAGAGAGATAGAGGGAGGGAGAGAGATAGAGGGAGGGAGAGAGAGAGAGATAGAGGGAGGGAGAGAGAGATAGAGGGAGGGAGAGA
>NC_048575.1:76541585-76561585 GCF_013265735.2 Oncorhynchus mykiss | reverse complement strand
CAGCCCAACAGACAGACAGCCCAACAGACAGACAGCCCGACAGACAGACAGCCCGACAGACAGACAGCCCAACAGACAGACAGCCCAACAGACAGACAGCCCGACAGACAGCCCAACAAACAGCCTGACAGACAGACAGCCTGACAGACAGCCCAACAAACAGCCTGACAGACAGTCAGCCCAACAGACAGACAGCCTGACAGACAGCCCAACAAACAGCCTGACAGACAGTCAGCCCAACAGACAGACAGCCTGACAGACAGCCCAACAAACAGCCCAACAGACAGCCCGACAGAGATGGCTAGACAGACAAAACAGACAGCTAGACAGACAGGCAGACAACTAGACAGACAGGAAAAGAGCTAGACAGACAGGCAGACAGTCCGACAGAAAGGAAGGAGGCTAGACAGACAAGTAGATGACAGGACAGACAGACAGGCAGACAGCCGGACGGTTAAACATACAAACAGACAGCTAGACAGAGACAGACAGGCAGACAGCTAGAGAGCCTGACAGACCAACGGCTAGACAGATGGCTAGACAATCAACCCAACAAACAGACAACCTGACAGACAGACAGACGGCTGGATAGACAGACAGACTGGCTGGCAGACAGACGACAGAAAGACAGGCAGCCCGACAGACAGCCTGACAGACAGATGGATAGACAGACAGGCAGACGGCTGGACAGAAAGACAGCTGGACAGACAAGACAGCCCAACAGAAGGCTGGACAGACGGACAAACAGACACAAATGGCTAGCTAGACAGACAGACAAAGCCCGACAGACCGACCCGACAAACATCCCGACAGACATCCCGACAGACATCCCGACAGACAGACGTGCCTCTCACAACAAAAAGTTGTGTGTTTCTAGCAGGAGAGCCTCACGTAGCAATAACTGGTAGGTATTAAAATAAGAGAGAGGTGAATGGGTTTATTGACGGGTGAATTGAAACATGGAAACATGAAATTATGTCAAAGCTTGTGCACTGTGGTTGGTTTAACTGGTGTGTTTGGTGATTTGTACTGGACAGAGCAGTCTGGTTTTGTCTCCTGTTGTCTAGACAGATAAATATTGGTGGTATTTACTGGTTGCCCTTTTGTAATGGCAACAGGCCACAAATGTTTCTGCTGTGTTGGCACTTTGCGGTATTTCACCTAACCGATATGGGAGTTTATTCATGTTTAATTTGTTTTCTAATTCTTTGTGGGTCTGTGTAATCTGTGGGAAATATGTGTCTCTAATATGGTCATACATTTGGCAGGAGGTTAGGAAGTGCAGCTCAGTTTCCACCTCATTTTGTGGGCAGTGAGCACATAGCCTGTCTTCTCTTGAGAGAAAGGTCTGCCTATGGCGGCCTTTCTCAATAGCAAGTCTAGGATAACTGAGTCTGTACATAGTCAAGGATTTCGTTAAGTTTGGGTCAGTCACAGTGGTCAGGTATTCTGTCACTGTGTACTCTCTGTTTAGGGCCAAATAGCATTCTAGTTTGCTCCAATTTGTGGTTGATTCTTTCCAGTGTCAAATAGTTATTTTTTGTTTTCTCATGATTTGGTTGGGTCTAATTGTGTTGCTGTCCTGGGGCCCTGTGGGGTCTGTTTGTGTTTCTGTGTGTGAACAGTCCCAGAAATAGCTGGCTGAAGGGACTCTTCTCTAGGATCCTCTCTCTGTAAGTGAGGACTTTGTGGTGAAATGTGTTGGCATCTCTTCCATTTTGTGAATTATTGCTTGGTGAGCTGACCCCAGACCTCACAACCATAAAGGGCAATGGGTCTATGACTTATTCAAGTATTTTTAGTCAGATCCTATGTCAAGTGTTATGTTCCCTTTGATGGCCTAGAAGGCTAGACAGACGGCTAGACAATCAACCCAACAAACAGACAACCTGACAAACAGACCGTCGGCTGGATAGACAGATCGACAGAAAGACAGGTTGACAGGCAGCCAGACAGTGTTCCTGTTCTTCTCTGTTCAAATCTTCAACTGCCCTCCCATTTCCTGTCTTCAGCCTATAGGGGCCTTCAGCCACACACTACTTCCTGGTAATCGGCCTATCCGCGCTTGATATACTGTGACAGTTGACAGGCAGGGAAGTCAGGTCTGTTTTCCTGGGCTGGACTGGGATCAGTCTATCACAGCCACAATGACAGGAACAGACCATGTATGATTAGCCCTGAAAATAACACACTTTGTATGAAATGGTAATGTGATGGTGTACGTTGAACAAACAATATACAGTAGGTTGAGACAAAAACACTGACACTAATTCACTCAAATCCGGTAGTATTCAACTCCTGTTAAACACGGAAGGAAGAATGTGAATATGTTGTTGCTATGGTTATAATGATGCAGTAATCTTCCAGTATTTGGAATTGAATAGTAGTCAAGTTACTACCCTTTCTCTAAGTTGTTGCAGGTTTTTACTAATGACAGAATATGGTGTACTCAGTATTAAAGCTATTTTTATTTTACCTTTATTTAACTCGGCAAGTCAGTTATGAACAAATTCTTAATTTCAACTAGTCCAACGCTCTAACCACTAGGCTACCCTGCCGCCCCTATGGGAAGAATAACAATTCACTTTAAGTGGTACAAAGCTAAGATGTATTTGTTCTGTATCTACTTTTAAGTACAATTAAATGTACAGTAAAATATTTGTAGTAAATGTAAAGTGAAAAATAAAATATGCGTTCCATTGGCATTATTCAACCTGTCGTACTTAATAAATCACACAGTACAAAATAGATAGTGATTAAAATACTTTATTAGTTTTAGGAAAGTGTAAAAAATAATAAAGTATAATAGCAAAAAGTAAGTGGAAAGTGTAAAAGCTTGACAACTTGTAGCCGTGTTGTGGCATGGTTCATTTTTACAGCTTAAAGGCAACGTTACTGTAGTGAGAGTCTGTCTTGGGTGGGACCTTCATCTAAAAGTATGACATTTAACCTGGAAGAGAGAAGACAAAAAGGATTTCTCTTTTGTAGGCTACGATTGAGGAAATCTCTTTTTGTGGTCAACACTGTATATTCTGTTTAACTTCCTAGTATGAGTTAGTAAAGTACTTAGGCTAGTAAATAGTGTACTTAGGCTAGTAATGAACCACTTTAAGTGACCCTGTCTGTCCTAGAAGTAAACGAAGTAAACTAACAATGGACTGGGTGACCTCTGTAACATGGCAGTGACAATACCTCATTTTGTGTCCCTTTTTATTTTTAACCCCTTAAAAGCCAGATTTTTTTTTTTACCTCAACAGGGCCGTGGCCTGATTGGTAGCTGTCTACTCTCAAGGAATATTTAAATAATGTCATTGGATACTTTTGAAATTAGTTTTCTACTGATGACTAATATAGAGTATCTTCACACTCCTAAACTGATCTGGATCAGCTGTAATATGTTTCCTATTTGACCCTATTCATGCTTATGAAACACCCAGTGTTGAGTCAAAGAATGGTTGGTTTTCATGCTCATGATGACTGTATAGTGTTGCCAATGAGACTTGGCAACCCAATGAGACTTGGCAACCCAATGAGACTTGGCAACCCAATGAGACTTGGCAACCCAATGAGACTTGGCAACCCAATGAGACTTGGGAACACTAATCTGTACTGTATAGTGTAGTGTAGTGTAGTGTTGTCACGATACCAGAAATTTGACTTCAATACCGATACCAGGTTAAGTAGCATGATACTCGATACCAGAACGATACTCGATACCAGAACGATACTTGATACCGAAACGATACTCGATACCGAAACGATACTCGATACCAGAACGATACTCGATACCGAAACGATACTCGACACCAGAACGATACTCGACACCAGAACGATACTCGATACCAGAACGATACTCGATACCGAAACGATACTCGACACCAGAACGATACTCGATACCAGAACGATACTCGATACCAAAACGATACTCGATACCAGAACGATACTCGATACCAGAACGATACTCGACACCAGAACGATACTCGATACCAGAACGATACTCGATACCAGAACGATACTCGATACCAGAACGATACTCGATACCGAAACGATACTCGATACCAGAACGATACTCGATACCAGAATGATACTCGATACCAGAACAACACTCGATACCAGAACGATACTCGATACCAGAACGATACTCGATACCAGAACGATACTCGATACCAGAACGATACTCGATACCAGAACGATACTCGATACCGAAACGATACTCGATACCGAAACGATACTCGATACCAGAACGATACTCGATACCAGAACAACACTCGATACCAGAACGATACTCGATACCAGAACGATACTCGATACCAGAATGATACTCGATACCAGAACGATACTCCATACCGAAACGATACTCGATACCAGAACGATACTCGATACCGAAACGATACTCGATACCAGAACAACACTCGATACCAGAATGATACTCGATACCAGAACAACACTCGATACCAGAACGATACTCGATACCGAAACGATACTCGATACCAGAACGATACTCGATACCGAAACGATACTCGATACCAGAACGATACTCGATACCAGAACGATACTCGATACCAGAACGATACTCGATACCAGAATGATACTCGATACCGAAACGATACTCGATACCAGAACGATACTCGATACCAG
Organism: Oncorhynchus mykiss; assembly: GCF_013265735.2. Classification (NCBI taxonomy): domain Eukaryota; kingdom Metazoa; phylum Chordata; class Actinopteri; order Salmoniformes; family Salmonidae; genus Oncorhynchus; species Oncorhynchus mykiss. The sequence continues at coordinate 76,556,947 of NC_048575.1, read as the reverse complement.
AACGATACTCGATACCGAAACGATACTCGATACCAGAATGATACTCGATACCGAAACGATACTCGATACCAGAATGATACTCGATACCAGAATGATACTCGATACCGAAACGATACTCGATACCAGAATGATACTCGATACCGAAACGATACTCGATACCGAAACGATACTCGATACCAGAATGATACTCGATACCGAAACGATACTCGATACCAGAATGATACTCGATACCAGAATGATACTCGATACCGAAACGATACTCGATACCAGAATGATACTCGATACCGAAATGATACTCGATACCGAAACGATACTCGATACCAGAACGATACTCGATACCAGAACGATACTCGATACCAGAACAACACTCGATACCAGAACAACACTCGATACCAGAACAACACTCGATACCAGAACGATACTCGATACCAGAACAACACTCGATACCAGAACGATACTCGATACCAGAACAACACTCGATACCAGAACAACACTCGATACCAGAACAACACTCGATACCAGAACGATACTCGATACCAGAACAACACTCGATACCAGAACGATACTCGATACCAGAACAACACTCGATACCAGAACGATACTCGATACCAGAACAACACTCGATACCAGAACGATACTCGATACCAGAACAACACTCGATACCAGAACGATACTCCATACCAGAACGATACTCGATACCAGAATGATACTCGATACCGAAACGATACTCGATACCGAAACGATACTCGATACCAGAACGATACTCGATACCGAAACGATACTCGATACCAGAACGATACTCCATACCAGAACGATACTCGATACCAGAACAACACTCGATACCAGAACAACACTCGATACCAGAATGATACTTGATACCAGAATGATACTCCATACCAGAACAACACTTGATACCAGAATGATACTCCATACCAGAATGATACTCGATACCAGAACAACACTTGATACCAGAATGATACTCCATACCAGAATGATACTCGATACCAGAACAACACTTGATACCAGAACGATACTCCATACCAGAATGATACTCGATACCAGAACAACACTTGATACCAGAATGATACTCCATACCAGAATGATACTCGATACCAGAACAACACTTGATACCAGAATGATACTCCATACCAGAATGATACATGATACCAGAACGATACTCGATACCGAAATGATACTCGATACCAGAACAACACTTGATACCAGAATGATACTCCATACCAGAACGATACTCCATACCAGAACGATACATGATACCAGAACGATACTCGATACCGAAATGATACTCGATACCAGAACAACACTCGATACCAGAATGATACTCGATACCAGAACAACACTCGATACCAGAATGATACTCGATACTAGAACAATACTCGTTACCAGAATGATACTCGTTACCAGAACGATACTCGATACCAGAACGATACTCGATACCAGAACGATACTCGTTACCAGAACGATACTTGACACCAAACGATACTCGATACCAGAACGATACTTGACACCAAACGATACTCGATACCAGAACGATACTTGACACCAAACGATACTCGATACCAGAACAATACTCGTTACCAGAACGATACTTGACACCAAACGATACTCGATACCAGAACGATACTTGACACCAAACGATACTCGATACCAGAACGATACTTGACACCAAACGATACTCGATACCAGAACAATACTCGTTACCAGAACGATACTTGACACCAAACGATACTCGATACCAGAACGATACTTGACACCAAACGATACTCGATACCAGAATGATACTTGACACCAAACGGTACTCGACACCAGAACAATACTTGACACCAAACGATACTCGATACCAGAATGATACTTGACACCAAACGATACTCGATACCAGAACGATACTTGACACCAAACGACACTCGACACCAGAACAACACTTGATACCAGAATGATACTCCATACCAGAATGATACTCCATACCAGAATGATACATGATACCAGAACGATACTCGATACCGAAATGATACTCGATACCAGAACAACACTTGATACCAGAATGATACTCCATACCAGAATGATACTCCATACCAGAACGATACATGATACCAGAACGATACTCGATACCGAAATGATACTCGATACCAGAACAACACTCGATACCAGAATGATACTCGATACCAGAACAACACTCGATACCAGAATGATACTCGATACTAGAACAATACTCGTTACCAGAATGATACTCGTTACCAGAACGATACTCGATACCAGAACGATACTCGATACCAGAACGATACCCGTTACCAGAACGATACTTGACACCAAACGATACTCGATACCAGAACGATACTTGACACCAAACGATACTCGATACCAGAACGATACTTGACACCAAACGATACTCGATACCAGAACAATACTCGTTACCAGAACGATACTTGACACCAAACGATACTCGATACCAGAACGATACTTGACACCAAACGATACTCGATACCAGAACGATACTTGACACCAAACGATACTCGATACCAGAACAATACTTGTTACCAGAACGATACTTGACACCAAACGATACTCGATACCAGAACGATACTTGACACCAAACGATACTCGATACCAGAACGATACTTGACACCAAACGATACTCGATACCAGAACGATACTTGACACCAAACGATACTCGATACCAGAATGATACTTGACACCAAACGGTACTCGACACCAGAACAATACTTGACACCAAACGATACTCGATACCAGAATGATACTTGACACCAAACGGTACTCGACACCAGAACAATACTTGACACCAAACGATACTCGATACCAGAATGATACTTGACACCAAACGATACTCGATACCAGAACGATACTTGACACCAAACGACACTCGACACCAGAACAATACTTGACACCAAACGATACTCGACACCAGAACAATACTTGACACCAAACGATACTCGATACCAGAATGATACTTGACACCAAACGGTACTCGACACCAGAACAATACTTGACACCAAACGATACTCGATACCAGAATGATACTTGACACCAAACGGTACTCGACACCAGAACAATACTTGACACCAAACGATACTCGATACCAGAATGATACTTGACACCAAACGGTACTCGACACCAGAATGATACTTGACACCAAACGATACTCGACACCAGAACAATACTTGACACCAAACGATACTCGATACCAGAACAATACTTGACACCAAACGATACTCGATACCAGAATGATACTTGACACCAAACGATACTCGACACCAGAACGATACTAGATACCAGAACGATACTCGATACCAGAATGATACTTGACACCAAACGATCACACTGCAAAAAAAACAATGCATATTAGCTATAATCAGAGAATAACCACTGTTATTAAAAACAACAACATTGAACAACATGTTAATAACTGGCAGAACAGCTGAAATAATAAAATAATAAAATATATTCTATTCTATATGCTATTTCTTTCAAAATCCAAACACCATATTAAATAACACAAGAATACCTTCAATGTTCCTTAAACAAAACCATATCTGAGACTCAGAGCATACAAAAAAAATGTTTTAAACTGTTTTAAAATGTAATTTGACACATCAGCGTTAATTTTGTCATCTATGTTCATATTATTTGGTCAAATGACATTCAGTAGACCTATATGATTCATTATTCAATACAGCTAAATAATTGTATTTATTAAATCAATTATTAGGTTCCAAAATGACATAGAACACTTTGAAGCTCATTTCAGAAACGTCAATATTGCAACAGTCTACACACCATAGCTATGCAATGGATTTTACATAGCATACTACAATTCCCATAGTGCATTTCATCTATCAGGGTGCAACGCTCCGCCCAGGGCTGATGACTGGCTACTACGAGTAGTGATGGGAAGTTCGGCTCTTTTAACTTACTTGAATCATTTTGACTCATCCAGTCAAAATAAAACATATTTTGACTCATTTTGTTCATTTGAGTTGGTAATGCCCAGAGCACGCAGGACCCGCTACTAGTGAACGATGAACTGAAAACTTAAAAGAGTCATGATTCTACAAGTCTCTCGTTCACATGTCGTTCACCATAACGGGCTTAATTGGAGTTGTTATTTTTTGACAGAGTTGTACACGTGTGCTTTAAACAACGGACATTTGCTGATTGTATATTTGTTGGTTACAAATACGATTATTTATTGGTACATTTGAAACAAGGTCTAGTTGTGGCAACAACCACACTAAGGGGGATACCTAGTCAGTTGTACAACAGAAAGGAAAGGGGGATACCTAGTCAGTTATACAACAGAAAGGGGGATACCTAGTCAGTTGTACAACAGAAAGGGGGATACCTAGTCAGTTCTACAACAGAAAGGGGGATACTTAGTCAGTTGTACAACAGAAAGGAAAGGGGGATACCTAGTCAGTTGTACAACAGAAAGGGGGATACCTAGTCAGTTATACAACAGAAAGGGGGATACCTAGTCAGTTGTACAACAGAAAGGAAAGGGGGATACCTAGTCAGTTGTACAACAGAAAGGAAAGGGGGATACCTAGTCAGTTATACAACAGAAAGGAAAGGGGGATACCTAGTCAGTTGTACAACAGAAAGGGGGATACCTAGTCAGTTGTACAACAGAAAGGGGGATACCTAGTCAGTTGTACAACAGAAAGGGGGATACCTAGTCAGTTGTACAACAGAAAGGAAAGGGGGATACCTAGTCAGTTGTACAACAGAAAGGAAAGGGGGATACCTAGTCAGTTGTACAACAGAAAGGGGGATACCTAGTCAGTTATACAACAGAAAGGAAAGGGGGATACCTAGTCAGTTGTACAACAGAAAGGAAAGGGGGATACCTAGTCAGTTATACAACAGAAAGGGGGATACCTAGTCAGTTGTACAACAGAAAGGAAAGGGGGATACCTAGTCAGTTGTACAACAGAAAGGAAAGGGAGATACCTAGTCAGTTGTACAACAGAAAAGGGGATACCTAGTCAGTTGTACAACAGAAAGGGGGATACCTAGTCAGTTCTACAACAGAAAGGGGGATACCTAGTCAGTTGTACAACAGAAAGGGGGATACCTAGTCAGTTATACAACAGAAAGGAAAGGGGGATACCTAGTCAGTTGTACAACAGAAAGGTGGATACCTAGTCAGTTGTACAACAGAAAGGGGGATACCTAGTCAGTTATACAACAGAAAGGGGGGTACCTAGTCAGTTGTACAACAGAAAGGAAAGGGGGATACCTAGTCAGTTGTACAACAGAAAGGAAAGGGGGATACCTAGTCAGTTGTACAACAGAAAGGGGGGTACCTAGTCAGTTGTACAACAGAAAGGAAAGGGGGATACCTAGTCAGTTGTACAACAGAAAGGAAAGGGGGATACCTAGTCAGTTGTACAACAGAAAGGAAAGGGGGATACCTAGTCAGATGTACAACAGAAAAGGGGATACCTAGTCAGTTGTACAACAGAAAGGGGGATACCTAGTCAGTTCTACAACAGAAAGGGGGATACCTAGTCAGTTGTACAACAGAAAGGGGGATACCTAGTCAGTTGTACAACAGAAAGGGGGATACCTAGTCAGTTGTACAACAGAAAGGAAAGGGGGATACCTAGTCAGTTGTACAACAGAAAGGAAAGGTGATACCTAGTCAGTTGTACAACAGAAAGGAAGGGGGATACCTAGGGGATACCTAGTCAGTTGTACAACAGAAAGGAAAGGGGGATACCTAGTCAGTTGTACAACAGAAAGGAAAGGGGGATACCTAGTCAGTTGTACAACAGAAAAGGGGATACCTAGTCAGTTGTACAACAGAAAGGGGGATACCTAGTCAGTTCTACAACAGAAAGGGGGATACCTAGTCAGTTGTACAACAGAAAGGAAAGGGGGATACCTAGTCAGTTGTACAACAGAAAAGGGGATACCTAGTCAGTTGTACAACAGAAAGGGGGATACCTAGTCAGTTCTACAACAGAAAGGGGGATACCTAGTCAGTTGTACAACAGAAAGGAAAGGGGGATACCTAGTCAGTTGTACAACAGAAAGGAAAGGGGGATACCTAGTCAGTTGTACAACAAAAAAGGGGATACCTAGTCAGTTGTACAACAGAAAGGGGGATACCTAGTCAGTTCTACAACAGAAAGGGGGATACCTAGTCAGTTGTACAACAGAAAGGAAAGGGGGATACCTAGTCAGTTGTACAACAGAAAGTGGGGATACCTAGTCAGTTGTACAACAGAAAGGAAAGGTGATACCTAGTCAGTTGTACAACAGAAAGGAAGGGGGATACCTAGGGGATACCTAGTCAGTTGTACAACAGAAAGGAAAGGGGGATACCTAGTCAGTTGTACAACAGAAAGGAAAGGGGGATACCTAGTCAGTTGTACAACAGAAAAGGGGATACCTAGTCAGTTGTACAACAGAAAGGGGGATACCTAGTCAGTTCTACAACAGAAAGGGGGATACCTAGTCAGTTGTACAACAGAAAGGGGGATACCTAGTCAGTTGTACAACAGAAAGGAAAGGGGGATACCTAGTCAGTTGTACAACAGAAAGGAAAGGGGGATACCTAGTCAGTTGTACAACAGAAAGGGGGATACCTAGTCAGTTGTACAACAGAAAGGAAAGGGGGATATCTAGTCAGTTGTACAACAGAAAGGAAAGGGGGATATCTAGTCAGTTGTACAACAGAAAGGAAAGGTGGATATCTAGTCAGTTGTACAACAGAAAGGAAAGGGGGATATCTAGTCAGTTGTACAACAGAAAGGGGGATATCTAGTCAGTTGTACAACAGAAAGGAAAGGGGGATATCTAGTCAGTTGTACAACAGAAAGGAAAGGGGGATACCTAGTCAGTTGTACAACAGAAAGGAAAGGGGGATATCTAGTCAGTTGTACAACAGAAAGGGGGATACCTAGTCAGTTGTACAACAGAAAGGGTGATATCTAGTCAGTTGTACAACAGAAAGGGGAATATCTAGTCAGTTGTACAACAGAAAGGAAAGGGGGATACCTAGTCAGTTATACAACAGAAAGGAAAGGGGGATACCTAGTCAGTTGTACAACAGAAAGGAAAGGGGGATACCTAGTCAGTTATACAACAGAAAGGAAAGGGAGATACCTAGTCAGTTGTACAACAGAAAGGAAAGGGAGATACCTAGTCAGTTGAACAACAGAAAGGGGGATACCTAGTCAGTTGTACAACAGAAAGGAAATGGGGATACCTAGTCAGTTGTACAACAGAAAGGAAAGGGGGATACCTAGTCAGTTGTACAACAGAAAGGAAAGGGGGATACCTAGTCAGTTGTACAACAGAATGCATTCAACTGAAATTAGTCTTCCGTATTTAACCCCTCTGAATCAGAGACTAGATTGTGACTCTTGGCGGAATGTATTGTTTGACTGCCATTGGATAAGCACAATGTCGATCCCCAAACGAGTCGTTCTCTAATTCCAGTTTGTTGAGCAGATTTGATTTGATTTGATGAAGATCCCCAATGAATGAATCGTTCGTGAACTGCACATCACGAACTGATAGCAAGCCCAGACAAAAGCAAAGTAGTCTAGCTAAATATATTGCTGTCATAGCTACGTTGTGACGACATTACTTTTGGGTTGTCATAATATTACAACGCTCACATGAATGTCATGCTGAATATATTATGTTAATGTAATCTGAATTTAGTTGCTAGTAGAATAACTTCACAATGCAAATGTTGTGTTTATGTAGTTTTGTAACACCTGTTGTTTAGTTGTTTCAGTAGGCTGGTCCTCATCTGCTCTGTATGCAAAGTATTCCCATAGTTCACTTCTGGAGCCAGTCTAGTCAACAAGCTGCGGGCGTGGAGCTACGATGTTTTCATGAGAACAACCTATGCTCTCGCACGTTTCAAAAGTGTCTCACGCCGTGTCAGCTGCATGTGACAAGTAGCCTGGCTAGCTTACTACTGCCCCCTTGAGAAGACAAGTAGCCTGGCTAGCTTACTACTGCCCCCTTGAGAAGACAAGTAGCCTGGCTAGCTTACTACTGCCCCCTTGAGAAGACACATAGCCTGGCTAGCTTACTACTGCCCCCTTAAGAAGACAAGTAGCCTGGCTATCTTACTACTGCCCCCTTGAGAAGACAAGTAGCCTGGCTAGATTACTACTGCCCCCTTGAGAAGACACGTAGCCTGGCTAGCTTACTACTGCCCCCTTAAGAAGACAAGTAGCCTGGCTATCTTACTACTGCCCCCTTGAGAAGACACGTAGCCTGGCTAGCTTACTACTGCCCCCTTAAGAAGACAAGTAGCCTGGCTATCTTACTACTGCCCCCTTAAGAAGACAAGTAGCCTGGCTAGCTTACTACTGCCCCCTTGAGAAGACACATAGCCTGGCTAGCTTACTACTGCCCCCTTGATAACATTCAGACAAATTACTAGACAGACTGGATCCTCTCAATCTGTATGACACGAGACACATTTGTACAGAAGTACCAAAAGTTTTTTTTTTAAAGTATAGTACTGAACCGTTTTTTCATGTTTTAGTATCCAAAAAGTACCAAAGTTTCGATATACAGCGCAACACTAGTACAGTGATCAATGACATGTCAGTGGAGCAGAGAAAACCAACACACTCAACTTCTGGGACTTTCTACAGGGAATATAACCCACACAAACAACTATATTCTGTGAATACTGCTCTGCCATTGGTCAGGACAGGTGTCCGTCATCTTCTACACTCTGAATACCGCTCTGCTATTGGTCAGAACAGATGTCTGTCATCCCTATCACTCCCCAGTCAGTCACTCACCGTCAGGTTCGGAGTCAGAGTCGACGAGGGGCGGGATACGGATGAGGATCTGTCTCCGGTCTCTCTGGATGACCAGCTGGAGTTTTCCTCTAGACTTCTCAATGAGCTTCCCTGCATCGTTCAGAGACAGGTTCTCAGTTACTGTCCCATTGATCTGAAGAGAGGGAGGAGATCGGAAGCAGAGAGAAGAGGAGAGTGAGGAGAGGACAGGAGAGGAGAGGACAGGAGAAGAGAAGAGAAGAGAAGAGAAGAGAGGAGAGGAGAGGAGAGGATATATAGGAGAGAAGAGGAGAGTGAGGAGAGGAGAGGATATATAGGAGAGAAGAGGAGAGAAGAGAGAAGTTATAGGAGAGAAGAGGAGAGGAGAGAGGAGTTATAGGAGAGAAGAGGAGAGAGAAGAGGAGAGGAGAGGAGAGGAGAGGAGAGGAGAGGAGAGGAGAGGAGAGGAGAAAAAAGGAGAGAAGAGAGAGGTGAGAGAGGAGAGAGAGGAGAGGAGAGGAGAAAAGAAAGAGGAAAGTGAGGAAGAACAGAGAAACAGAGAAAGTAGAGTATAAATCAATGGGGTAGTGATTTGACAGTTTGGGTGTGAGAATGGGGGTAGCGATTAAAAATGAAACATCTGGCAGCATCCTTCTTTGCAGTCATGCCTATGACGACCAATTACATTGAAATTGAGAGTGTGTGTGTGAAGATGTGTGACAAGATATGTGAGAGTGTGAGAAAGAGATTAATTGTGTGTGTGTGTAGACCTTGAGAATGATGTCTCCCTCCTGTAAGTTTCCGTCCTTGGTAGCCAGTCCTGTACTGGTCATTTCCTTGATGAAGATCTGACTGCCCAGACGCAGACCGTACTCTAGACAGACACACAGTTAGTGACTAGCTGCAGCAACCAGATAACATACCTCAAGCCTGACCTTAAAACCCCCGTATCCTCTGACCTTTACAAAATGAGCATTACAAAATCTAAGCAGTAAACATGCTCCCCGGGTCCTTTATACATCATCCCTTCCTAAGGGTCGAACACTTATTGTAAAGGAACTGACATTATGATCACAGCTTCTTACCTTCGTTGGGTTAGTTACTGTTGTAAACTGTCTAGTACCTTCGTTGGGTTAGTTACTGTTGTAGACTATGTCTGGTAACTTCGTTGGGTTAGTTACTGTTGTAGACTGTCTAGTACCTTCGTTGGGTTAGTTACTGTTGTAGACTGTCTGGTAACTTTGTTGGGTTAGTTACTGTAGTAGACTGTCTAGTACCTTCGTTGGGTTAGTTACTGTTGTAGACTATGTCTGGTAACTTCGTTGGGTTAGTTACTGTAGTAGACTATGTCTGGTACCTTCGTTGGGTTAGTTAATGTAGTAGACTGTCTGGTAACTTCGTTGGGTTAGTTACTGTAGTAGACTGTCTAGTACCTTCGTTGGGTTAGTTACTGTTGTAGACTGTCTGGTAACTTCGTTGGGTTAGTTACTGTAGTAGACTGTCTAGTACCTTCGTTGGGTTAGTTACTGTAGTAGACTGTCTAGTACCTTCGTTGGGTTAGTTACTGTTGTACACTATGTCTAGTACCTTCGTTGGGTTAGTTACTGTTGTAGACTGTCTAGTACCTTTGTTGGGTTAGTTACTGTTGTAGACTGTCTAGTACCTTCGTTGGGTTAGTTACTGTTGTAGACTGTCTAGTAACTTCGTTGGGTTAGTTACTGTTGTAGACTATGTCTGGTAACTTCGTTGGGTTAGTTACTGTAGTAGACTGTCTAGTACCTTCGTTGGGTTAGTTACTGTTGTAGACTGTCTAGTAATTTCGTTGGGTTAGTTACTGTTGTACACTATGTCTGGTACCTTCGTTGGGTTAGTTACTGTAGTAGACTGTCTAGTACCTTCGTTGGGTTAGTTACTGTTGTAGACTATGTCTGGTAACTTCGTTGGGTTAGTTACTGTTGTAGACTGTCTAGTACCTTCGTTGGGTTAGTTACTGTTGTAGACTGTCTGGTAACTTCGTTGGGTTAGTTACTGTTGTAGACTGTCTGGTAACTTCGTTGGGTTAGTTACTGTAGTAGATTGTCTGGTAACTTCGTTGGGTTAGTTACTGTAGTAGACTGTCTGGTAACTTTGTTGGGTTAGTTACTGTAGTAGACTATGTCTGGTAACTTCGTTGGGTTAGTTACTATAGTAGACTATGTCTGGTACCTTCGTTGGGTTAGTTAATGTAGTAGACTATGTCTGGTAACTTCGTTGGGTTAGTTACTATAGTAGACTATGTCTGGTACCTTCGTTGGGTTAGTTAATGTAGTAGACTATGTCTGGTACCTTCGTTGGGTTAGTTACTGTTGTACACTATGTCTGGTACCTTCGTTGGGTTAGTTACTGTTGTACACTATGTCTGGTACCTTCGTTGGGTCTGTTCTTGACCAGCAGGACGTTAACAGGTTTCTCCAGGGGCTCCAGGTCTCTAGCTCCTCCTCCGCCTCCTCCTCCTCTTGGGAGGTCCGGGGAGGAAGGCTCCTGGAGTTGGTCTCTACTCTTACTCTTCACCATCCTCCCTCCAGTACCTCCCACATCCCCGTACCTCCCCCCTCCACGCTCGTAACTGTCGCCCCGGCCGTAGCTCCTCCCATCTGGACTCCCTCCTCCCCCTCCTCCTCTCTCCCGGTCCGTGCTCCTCCCCCGGCTGCGTTCCCGTGGATACCGCAGCCTCTCGGGACTGGGCGGCTCGCGGTCCAAGGCCCGCCCCTTGCTGTTGTCGCGGCGATGCTCGGGGCTCGGCGATGCCCTCTCCTGGCTCCTCCCCCGGCTCCTCCCCCGATTACCGCGGCTGCCGTAGTCGGGGTCCAGGTAGTTCTTGTTGTCAGGGGTGAGGTCACGAGGCTCGTGGGTGTAACCGGGCCCACCGTTGCCACGTTGCCAGCCCCCGTCACTCTGGTTGTCATCGGCATCGTAGTAACGGGTGGTGCCGAAGTCTCGACTTTCGCCGCCGGGGGAGGGGGGGTGCTTCAGGGAGTGGAGAGCCACCTTCCGAGGTCTCTTCACCGTCTGAGGAGAAGCACACACAGAGAGGCAGACAGGGTCAACCATTACACTTTGTATTGCTATGCAGAGAGCTCAGGCCTGGAACAATGCTGCATTTTGATGGAAAGGATCACAGAAGATAACATGTGCAACAAAACACCCAAGAGACTAACACACAGACACAGACACAGACACAGACACAGACACAGACACTACACACCAGACACTACACACTACAGACACAGACACAGACACAGACACAGACACAGACACAGACACACACACAGAGACACAGACACAGACACATACACATACACAGACACAGACACAGACACAGACACAGACACAGACACACACACACACACACACACACACACACAGAGAGAGAGAGAGAGCCGGGAGCGAGAGCGGGGCAGTAGGGTTATTTTGGGCTATGCAGTATTAAAGATGTGACAGTGTTAACCTCTCTTGGATAGGGGGCGGTATTTTCACGTCCGGATGAAAAGAGTTCCCAAAGTAAACTGCCTGCTACTCAGGCCCAGAAGCTACGATATGCATATTATAAGTAGATTTGGATAGAAAACACTCTAAAGTTTTTAAAACTATGTCTGTGAGTATAACAGAACTGATATGGCAGGCAAAACCCCGAGGACAAACCACCCCCCCCAAAAAAAATTCTGCCTACCACTGTTTTCAATGGCTATCACTTTTATTATCAGGTGAAATCCTCCCAGAGTGCAGTTCCTAGGGCTTCCACTAGATGTCAACAGTCTTTATAAAGAGTTTCATGCTGGTTTTTGGAAAAATGAGCCAGAAATGGTAGTTTTTCTAGGTGGCTCCCATTTTGGCCGTAGTGTTTCCAAGCGCATGAATGAGAGCGCGTTCTTTGGTATTTTTCTCCGGTAAAGACAATAACGATTCTCCGTCTTAAATTGGATCATTTATTTACGTATTAGGGTACCTAAGGTTTGATTATAAACGTTGTTTGACTTGTTTGGAAAAGTTTATTAGTAACGTTTGGGATTCATTTGTATGCATTTTGATGGAGGGAAACTGGGGGGATTATTGACTGAGGATCGCCAGCTAAACGGAGTTTTTATGGATATAAAGAAGGACATTATTGAACAAAATGACCATTTGTGATGTATCTGGGACCTTTTGGAGTGCCAACAGAAGAAGATCATCAAAGGTAAGGCATTAATTATATCGCTATTTCTGACTTTTGTGGCATACCTGCCTGGTTGAAATATGTTTTTCATGCTTTTGTATGCGGGGCGCTGTCCTCAGATAATCGCATGGTGTGCTTTCGCCATAAAGCCATTTTGAATCTGACTCAGCGATTAACAGGAAGTTAAGCTGTAATACAGCTGTAATGATTTTATGAAAGTTAAATATTTATAATTCTGTAGGTTGACTTTTGCGCTCTGCAATTTCACCGGATGTTGGCCAGGTGGGACGCTACTCTCCCAGCTGCCCATAAGAAGTTAAACAGCTCCGTGGACTGACAGTGTTAAACAGCTCCGTGGACTGACAGTGTTAAACAGCTCCGTGGACTGACAGTGTTAAACAGCTCCGTGGACTGACAGTGTTAAACAGCACCGTGGACTGACAGTGTTAAACAGCACCGTGGACTGACAGTGTTAAACAGCACCGTGGACTGACAGTGTTAAACAGCACCGTGGACTGACAGTGTTAAACAGCTCCGTGGACTGACAGTGTTAAACAGCACCGTGGACTGACAGTGTTAAACAGCTCCGTGGACTGACAGTGTTAAACAGCACCGTGGACTGACAGTGTTAAACAGCTCCGTGGACTGACAGTGTTAAACAGCTCCGTGGACTGACAGTGTTAAACAGCTCCGTGGACTGACAGTGTTAAACAGCACCGTGGACTGACAGTGTTAGACAGCACCGTGGACTGACAGTGTTAAACAGCTCCGTGGACTGACAGTGTTAAACAGCTCTGTGGACTGACAGTGTTAGACAGCTCCGTGGACTGACAGTGTTAGACAGCACCGTGGACTGACAGTGTTAAACAGCTCTGTGGACTGACAGTGTTAAACAGCACCGTGGACTGACAGTGTTAGACAGCTCCGTGGACTGACAGTGTTAAACAGCACCGTGGACTGACAGTGTTAGACAGCTCCGTGGACTGACAGTGTTAGACAGCACCGTGGACTGACAGTGTTAGACAGCTCCGTGGACTGACAGTGTTAAACAGCACCGTGGACTGACAGTGTTAGACAGCTCCGTGGACTGACAGTGTTAAACAGCACCGTGGACTGACAGTGTTAAACAGCACCGTGGACTGACAGTGTTAGACAGCTCCGTGGACTGACAGTGTTAGACAGCACCGTGGACTGACAGTGTTAGACAGCACCGTGGACTGACAGTGTTAGACAGCTCCGTGGACTGACAGTGTTAAACAGCACCGTGGACTGACAGTGTTAGACAGCTCCGTGGACTGACAGTGTTAAACAGCTCAGAAGGCAGTACTGCATGGTGCTTTAGGTGATTCACTGTCACAATGTTACAACTAGCTGCTACAATGTCTCATGTCTGTCTGTCTGTCTGTCTGTCTGTCTGTCGTGGCTAAGCTAGCAGCTACAGCAGGATGAATGTCAAGGCTATGCCATCCCTGTGTTCATATGTTGAATAGATTGTCATATTGTCAATGTCCTTACGGCCTAACATATTCTATCATATATGGTACTCACCATCTTGACTACTTTTTAACATTTCAGCTAGCTGCTAACAACATCAACACACTATGCACACTGATACTCACTATCTTGGCGGTCTTCCCACATTTGCGTAACTGCTGCACAGCGAAGGAATGAGGCACGTTGTCCATGAGGATGGAGTTGACCTGGATCACACGATCTTTCTCACTGGAGGAGAGAACACAACGTAACGTTAACATAGAACAACAAAACACACATGAAAGAGTACATCAGAACGTCATCATTCCTGGAACAGCCTAGCTGCATTTCTATAGGCAAAAGTAGCTTCCTATATCCTGGTCTCTTTTCATTCATCTGCGTAGATGAAAGTCTTTTCCCAGACGATGTCAACTATATTGATTAACCATATAGTTTTTATTTTTTTAGATCAGTGCAGATGAAGGACAAGAGACCAGGAAGTGACTTCACACTATTGAAATGAGACCCGATGGCTTCCGGTACCAGCAACCACAATGACGGTATCCCCTTAACTGACTTCCTGACATATTCGACAAAAAATCCATTAATTAATAACAGCATTAAAGTTTTGAAAAAACTCAGTGAGGTTTAGTTAGTTGATGATGTAAGAGGAAGTGGTGTAGCATACAACAGGAGTCCGTCGGCTGGTCCACCCTGTAGGACGTCTGACACGATGATTGACATCTCTCCGTTATCCACGTTGGGGTTGTCCCGTCCCCCCGACACAGCAATACCGAACCCCATCTTGGAGTCCTAGAGGAAGGAGGGAGGAGGGAGGAGAGAGATGGACACAGAGAGAGAGAGAGTTTAGTTGAGGGTTGGGCAAATAAAAACATACAGCA
>NC_048575.1:76464085-76536585 GCF_013265735.2 Oncorhynchus mykiss | reverse complement strand
TAACACACTGGGTTAGTGAACACTACCATATTAACACACTGGGTTAGTGAACAGTACTATATTAACACAATGGGTTAGTGAACACTACTATATTAACACACTGGGTTAGTGAACACTACTATATTAACACACTGGGTTAGTGAACACTACTATATTAACACACTGGGTTAGTGAACAGTACTATATTAACACACTGGGTTAGTGAACACTACTATATTAACACACTGGGTTAGTGAACACTACTATATTAACACACTGGGTTAGTGAACACTACTATATTAACACACTGGGTTAGTGAACACTACTGTAACACACTGGGTTAGTGAACAGTACTATATTAACACACTGGGTTAGTGAACACTACTATATTAACACACTGGGTTAGTGAACACTACTATATTAACACACTGGGTTAGTGAACAGTACTATATTAACACAATGGGTTAGTGAACAGTACTATATTAACACACTGGGTTAGTGAACACTACTATATTAACACACTGGGTTAGTGAACAGTACTATATTAACACACTGGGTTAGTGAACACTACTATATTAACACACTGGGTTAGTGAACACTACTATATTAACACACTGGGTTAGTGAATATTACAACACACTGGGTTAGTGAACACTACTATATTAACACACTGGGTTAGTGAACACTACTGTAACACACTGGGTAAGTGAACACTACTGTATTAACACACTGGGTTAGTGAACAGTACTATATTAACACAATGGGTTAGTGAACACTACTATATTAACACACTGGGTTAGTGAACACTACCATATTAACACACTGGGTTAGTGAATATTACAACACACTGGGTTAGTGAACACTACTATATTAACACACTGGGTTAGTGAACACTACCATATTAACACACTGGGTTAGTGAACAGTACTATATTAACACAATGGGTTAGTGAACACTACTATATTAACACAATGGGTTAGTGAACACTACTATATTAACACACTGGGTTAGTGAACACTACTATATTAACACACTGGGTTAGTGAACACTACCATATTAACACACTGGGTTAGTGAATATTACAACACACTGGGTTAGTGAACACTACTATATTAACACACTGGGTTAGTGAACACTACTATATTAACACACTGGGTTAGTGAACACTACTATATTAACACACTGGGTTAGTGAACACTACTATATTAACACACTGGGTTAGTGAACACTACTATATTAACACACTGGGTTAGTGAACACTACTATATTAACACACTGGGTTAGTGAACACTACTATATTAACACACTGGGTTAGTGAACACTACTGTAACACAATGGGTTAGTGAACACTACTATATTAACACACTGGGTTAGTGAACACTACCATATTAACACACTGGGTTAGTGAACACTACTATATTAACACACTGGGTTAGTGAATATTACAACACACTGGGTTAGTGAACACTACTATATTAACACACTGGGTTAGTGAACACTACTATATTAACACACTGGGTTAGTGAACACTACTATATTAACACACTGGGTTAGTGAACACTACTGTAACACAATGGGTTAGTGAACACTACTATATTAACACACTGGGTTAGTGAACACTACTATATTAACACACTGGGTTAGTGAACACTACTATATTAACACACTGGGTTAGTGAACACTACCATATTAACACACTGGGTTAGTGAACAGTACTATATTAACACAATGGGTTAGTGAACACTACTATATTAACACACTGGGTTAGTGAACACTACTGTATTAACACACTGGGTTAGTGAACACTACTATATTAACACACTGGGTTAGTGAACACTACTATATTAACACACTGGGTTAGTGAACACTACTATATTAACACACTGGGTTAGTGAACACTACTGTATTAACACAATGGGTTAGTGAACACTACTATATTAACACACTGGGTTAGTGAACACTACTATATTAACACACTGGGTTAGTGAACACTACTATATTAACACACTGGGTTAGTGAACACTACTATATTAACACACTGGGTTAGTGAACACTACTATATTAACACACTGGGTTAGTGAACAGTACTATATTAACACACTGGGTTAGTGAACACTACTGTATTAACACACTGGTTTAGTGAACACTACTGTATTAACACACTGCGTTAGTGAACACTACTGTATTAACACAATGGGTTAGTGAACACTACTATATTAACACACTGGGTTAGTGAACACTACTATATTAACACAATGGGTTAGTGAACACTACTATATTAACACACTGGGTTAGTGAACACTACTGTAACACACTGGGTAAGTGAACACTACTGTATTAACACACTGGGTTAGTGAACACTACTGTAACACACTGGGTTAGTGAACACTACTATATTAACACACTGGGTTAGTGAACACTACTATATTAACACACTGGGTTAGTGAACACTACTGTATTAACACACTGGGTTAGTGAACACTACTATATTAACACACTGGGTTAGTGAACACTACCATATTAACACACTGGGTTAGTGAATATTACAACACACTGGGTTAGTGAACAGTACTATATTAACACACTGGGTTAGTGAACACTACTATATTAACACACTGGGTTAGTGAACACTACTATATTAACACACTGGGTTAGTGAACAGTACTATATTAACACACTGGGTTAGTGAACACTACTATATTAACACACTGGGTTAGTGAACACTACTGTATTAACACACTGGGTTAGTGAACACTACTATATTAACACACTGGGTTAGTGAACACTACTATATTAACACACTGGGTTAGTGAACACTACTATATTAACACACTGGGTTAGTGAACACTACTGTAACACACTGGGTAAGTGAACACTACTGTATTAACACACTGGGTTAGTGAACACTACTATATTAACACACTGGGTTAGTGAACACTACTATATTAACACACTGGGTTAGTGAACACTACTATATTAACACACTGGGTTAGTGAACACTACTATATTAACACACTGGGTTAGTGAACACTACTATATTAACACACTGGGTTAGTGAACACTACTGTATTAACACACTGGGTTAGTGAACACTACTATATTAACACACTGGGTTAGTGAACACTACCATATTAACACACTGGGTTAGTGAACACTACCATATTAACACACTGGGTTAGTGAACACTACTATATTAACACACTGGGTTAGTGAACAGTACTATATTAACACACTGGGTTAGTGAACAGTACTATATTAACACACTGGGTTAGTGAACAGTACTGTATTAACACACTGGGTTAGTGAACACTACTATATTAACACAATGGGTTAGTGAACACTACTATATTAACACACTGGGTTAGTGAACACTACTATATTAACACACTGGGTTAGTGAACACTACTGTATTAACACACTGGGTTAGTGAACACTACTATATTAACACACTGGGTTAGTGAACACTACTATATTAACACACTGGGTTAGTGAACACTACCATATTAACACACTGGGTTAGTGAACACTACTATATTAACACACTGGGTTAGTGAACACTACTATATTAACACACTGGGTTAGTGAACACTACCATATTAACACACTGGGTTAGTGAACAGTACTATATTAACACACTGGGTTAGTGAACACTACTGTATTAACACACTGGGTTAGTGAACACTACCATATTAACACACTGGGTTAGTGAACAGTACTATATTAACACACTGGGTTAGTGAACACTACTGTATTAACACACTGGGTTAGTGAACAGTACTGTATTAACACACTGGGTTAGTGAACACTACTATATTAACACACTGGGTTAGTGAACACTACCATATTAACACACTGGGTTAGTGAACAGTACTATATTAACACACTGGGTTAGTGAACACTACTGTATTAACACACTGGGTTAGTGAACAGTACTGTATTAACACACTGGGTTAGTGAACAGTACTATATTAACACACTGGGTTAGTGAACACTACTATATTAACACACTGGTTTAGTGAACACTACTGTATTAACACACTGGGTTAGTGAACACTACTGTATTAACACACTGGGTTAGTGAACACTACTGTATTAACACACTGGTTTAGTGAACACTACTGTATTAACACACTGGGTTAGTGAACACTACTGTATTAACACACTGGGTTAGTGAACAGTACTGTATTAACACACTGGGTTAGTGAACAGTACTATATTAACACACTGGGTTAGTGAACACTACTATATTAACACACTGGGTTAGTGAACACTACTATATTAACACACTGGGTTAGTGAACACTACCATAGTGTTCACTGGGTTAGTGAATATTACAACACACTGGGTTAGTGAACAGTACTATATTAACACACTGGGTTAGTGAACACTACTGTATTAATGGGACGGCAGGGTAGCCTAGTGGTTAGAGCGTTGGACTAGTAACCGGAAGGTTGCGAGTTCAAACCCCCGAGCTGACAAGGTACAAATCTGTCGTTCTGCCCCTGAACAGGCCGTCATTGAAAATAAGAATTTGTTCTTAACTGACTTGCCTGGTTAAATAAAGGTAAAATAAAATTAACACACTGGGTTAGTGAACACTACTGTAACACACTGGGTTAGTGAACACTACTATATTAACACACTGGGTTAGTGAACACTACTGTAACACACTGGGTTAGTGAACACTACTTTAAAAACACAGGATACATGACATCTTAACACTGGGTACATGAAGGAAGGGACGAAGCAACAGTAAACTACAGTAACACATCATCACACTACTGCCACATTCAGATACAAAATGACCATGATGTATATTTTAATAAATGTCTTTCTTTCTGCAAACTGGAGAGAAAGAAAAACCCATCCACGGACATTCCTGTCCCTTTTTCACACGGAATGACCCACGTATACAAGCTACTGTAGACATCAGCCACAGAGATGCAGTCATGGAAATGACATGGGAAGGACACTTCTTTTCTTGTTTCTATGATAAATACATGGATGTGGAGAGGAATACACGCCATAGTTAAACTGCTACGAAACAAAATGTCAGCCTGGTCCAAAACACAGCCCCAAAAATAGGCCAATGGAATGGGAGTTTCTAGTCGCAAACACACAGCGCTCCAGGATACCGTGGAAACAGACACACATCCCGATCAATAGTTTGGTCATTTACTCAGCAGGGGAGACTGACCTGCCTTTGCACGGACACACACACACACACACACACACACACACACACACACACACACACACACACACACACAGAGCGTCCTCTCTGACCGTGGGATATAGAGCCTGTTTTCTGGGATCATGGGAACCAACCTCCACAGTCCACCAGGCTGAATCAGAACCAACCTCCACAGTCCACCCAGGCTGAATCAGACCAAACCTCCACAGTCCACCCAGGCTGAATCAGAACCAACCTCCACAGTCCACCCAGGCTGAATCAGAACCAACCTCCACAGTCCACCCAGGCTGAATCAGAACCAACCTCCACAGTCCACCCAGGCTGAATCAGACCCAACCTCCACAGTCCACCCAGGCTGAATCAGAACCAACCTCCACAGTCCACCCAGGCTGAATCAGAACCAACCTCCACAGTCCACCCAGGCTGAATCAGAACCAACCTCCACAGTCCACCCAGGCTGAATCAGAACCAACCTCCACAGTCCACCCAGGCTGAATCAGAACCAACCTCCACAGTCCACCCAGGCTGAATCAGAACCAACCTCCACAGTCCACCCAGGCTGAATCAGACCCAACCTCCACAGTCCACCCAGGCTGAATCAGAACCAACCTCCACAGTCCACCCAGGCTGAATCAGAACCAACCTCCACAGTCCACCCAGGCTGAATCAGAACCAACCTCCACAGTCCACAGTCCAAAACAACAACATGTTCATATTTTAGTCAGTTGGCTTCTACAACGCTGTGAAATCCCATCGGTCACATTGAGATCTATTGACCACGGTTTGTTATTCACTAACCACTCAGTGGGGCAGCAGGGAGCCTAGTGGTTAGAGCGATGGACTAGTAACCGAAAGGTTGCAAGATTAAATCCCCCGAGCTAAAATGTTTTACCCCAGAGGTAAAAATCTGTCGTTCTGCCCCTGAACAAGGCAGTTAACTCACAGTTCCTAGGCCATCATTGAAAAAAAGAATTTGTTCTAGACTGGCTTGCCTAGTAAAATAAAGGTAAAATAAATATAATACATTTCACTGTGTGAAGGGAACTTTGTGAAATTCGTTTTTTAAAGAGAAACTAAACAAAACATCAAAAGCAATGAGGAATTCAAGTGATTTTGTGAAGATGAACTATCCATTTAAATTCAGCAGTGCCATGGTATTGTATAACATTGGTGCTGTACGGGGCACAGACGGACTAGTAGCTATGAGACAGCAGCTAGGTCCTGAAGGAAAGGGGGATACCTAGTCAGTTATACAACAGAAAGGGGGATACCTAGTAGGTTGTACAACAGAAAGGGGGGTACCTAGTCAGTTGTACAACAGAAAGGAAAGGGGGATACCTAGTCAGTTATACAACAGAAAGGGGGATACCTAGTCAGTTATACAACAGAAAGGGGGATACCTAGTAGGTTGTACAACAGAAAGGGGGGTACCTAGTCAGTTATACAACAGAAAGGGGGGTACCTAGTCAGTTATACAACAGAAAGGGGGATACCTAGTCAGTTATACAACAGAAAGGAAAGGGGGATACCTAGTCAGTTATACAACAGAAAGGAAAGGTGGATACCTAGTCAGTTATACAACAGAAAGGGGGATACCTAGTCAGTTATACAACAGAAAGGGGGATACCTAGTAGGTTGTACAACAGAAAGGGGGGTACCTAGTCAGTTATACAACAGAAAGGGGGATACCTAGTCAGTTATACAACAGAAAGGGGGATACCTAGTCAGTTGTACAACAGAAAGGGGGATACCTAGTCAGTTGTACAACAGAAAGGTGGATACCTAGTCAGTTGTACAACAGAAAGGAAAGGGGGATACCTAGTCAGTTGTACAACAGAAAGGGGGATACCTAGTCAGTTGTACAACAGAAAGGGGGATACCTAGTCAGTTGTACAACAGAAAGGGGGATACCTAGTCAGTTGTACAACAGAAAGGGGGATACCTAGTCAGTTGTACAACAGAAAGGGGGATACCTAGTCAGTTGTACAACAGAAAGGGGGATACCTAGTCAGTTGTACAACAGAAAGGGGATACCTAGTCAGTTGTACAACAGAAAGGGGGATACCTAGTCAGTTGTACAACAGAAAGGGGGATACCTAGTCAGTTATACAACAGAAAGGGGGATACCTAGTCAGTTATACAACAGAAAGGAAAGGGGGATACCTAGTCAGTTGTACAACAGAAAGGGGGATACCTAGTCAGTTGTACAACAGAAAGGGGGATACCTAGTCAGTTGTACAACAGAAAGGGGGATACCTAGTCAGTTGTACAACAGAAAGGGGGATACCTAGTCAGTTGTACAACAGAAAGGGGATACCTAGTCAGTTGTACAACAGAAAGGGGATACCTAGTCAGTTATACAACAGAAAGGGGGATACCTAGTCAGTTGTACAACAGAAAGGGGGATACCTAGTCAGTTGTACAACAGAAAGGGGGATACCTAGTCAGTTGTACAACAGAAAGGAAAGGTGGATACCTAGTCAGTTGTACAACAGAAAGGTGGATACCTAGTCAGTTGTACAACAGAAAGGTGGATACCTAGTCAGTTGTACAACAGAAAGGGGGATACCTAGTCAGTTGTACAACAGGAAGGGGGATACCTAGTCAGTTGTACAACAGAAAGGGGGATACCTAGTCAGTTGTACAACAGAAAGGGGGATACCTAGTCAGTTATACAACAGAAAGGGGGATACCTAGTAGGTTGTACAACAGAAAGGGGGGTACCTAGTCAGTTATACAACAGAAAGGGGGATACCTAGTCAGTTATACAACAGAAAGGGGGATACCTAGTCAGTTGTACAACAGAAAGGGGGATACCTAGTCAGTTGTACAACAGAAAGCGGGATACCTAGTCAGTTGTACAACAGAAAGGAAAGGTGGATACCTAGTCAGTTGTACAACAGAAAGGAAAATGGGATACCTAGTCAGTTGTACAACAGAAAGGGGGATACCTAGTCAGTTGTACAACAGAAAGGGGGATACCTAGTCAGTTGTACAACAGGAAGGGGGATACCTAGTCAGTTGTACAACAGAAAGGGGGATACCTAGTCAGTTGTACAACCGAATGCCTTCAACTGAAATGTGTCTTCCACATTTAACCCCTCTGAATCAGAGAGGTGCAGGAGTGCTGCTTTAATCAACAGCCACAGCACCCGGGGAACGGTGGGTTAACGGCCTTGTTCAGGGGCAGAATGACAGATTTTGACCTTGTCAGCTTGGGGATTCAAGCCAGCAACCTTTCGGTTACTGGCCCAACGCTCTAACCACTAGGCTACCTGCCGTCCTGAAGAGACAGACAGTCAGTCTGCATGGTTCTACCCGGGGTCCCTCAACTAGGCTCAGATTATAATCCCTGTACTGGAGATTAGAGAGAGGCAGGCTGCATCACAACACAAAACATTTACACACCACAACAGATCGACAGTACACGGGCCAAACATTCCCACATATAACCCACTCCCTCTCTCACCCTTCAGTGTCCCACATTCCTCTCTCTCTGTCTCTCTATAACCCACTCCCTCTCTCACCCTTCAGTGTCCCACCTCCCTCTCTCTCTGTCTCTCTATAACCCACTCCCTCTCTCACCCTTCAGTGTCCCACCTCCCTCTCTCTCTGTCTCTCTACAACCCACTCCCTCTCTCACCCTTCAGTGTTCATGTGTGTGTGCCATACCGTGCATAGCCTAACAACACATTGCAATGTACAGCAAACCCTTGGTTCTACAGACCCCCAGCCAGTCCACTAGTAGGAGGCTGATGACACTGATGGAAGCAGGCAGCGCCAGCACAGTTGAGATCAGACCCTGTTAAAAACACTTCTTAGACAGACAACGTGTCTGTGTCTGAGAGGAGACATTAGGGAGGGGACATTAGAGAGGGGACAGAGAGGAGACAATGGCGAGGGTCTGGGTTCGAGCGAAGCAGAATGGCGAGGGTCTGGGTATCAGCCAGCCAGTCAGCCAACCAGCCAGCCAGCCAGTCATCCAGCCAGCCAGCCAGCCAGCCAGCCAGCCAGCCAGCCAGCCAGCCAGTCAGCCAGCCAGTCATCCAGCCAGCCAGCCAGTCAGCCAGCCAGTCAGCCAGCCAGATGGTACAGGTGGTAGTTTAGTTTCTGGTATTACTGGGAGTAGATTATACTGTATCCTTCTTAGAACTGAGCTGAGTGTCTTCTATATGAGCTCTGGCAGTGTGTGTGTGTGTGTGTGTGTGTGTGTGTGTGTGTGTGTGTGTGTGTGTGTGTGTGTGCGTGTGTATGCCATGCAGTGTCTAGTGCTGTACTTCAGACATCTCAGCAAGAGGAGATCGCTCTCCCATGAGGACTGACATGCTGGTCTTATTTAAGACAAGAAAACACACACACACACACACACTTCTGATCTGACACGCTCATATCTCCCACACCATACGGGCACATATGCAAATGCACAAATGGACGAAAATGCACATACACACACAAACCAACAGCCACAGACATATACCTGTCCGAGCTATCCTGCAACCCTGGCTACTATCCTCTCTGCTATCTCCTTTCTCCCCCTGAGTAGTATCCTCTCTGCTATCTCCTGTCTCCCCCTGGCTACTATCCTCTTTGCTATCTCCTGTCTCCTCCTGGCTACTATCCTCTCTGCTATATCCTGTCTCCCCATGAGTAGTATCCTCTCTGCTATCTCCTGTCTCCCCCTGGCTACTATCCTCTCTGCTATCTCCTGTCTCCCCCTGGCTACTATCCTCTCTGCTATCTCCTGTCTCCCCCTGGCTACTATCCTCTCTGCTATATCCTGTCTCCCCATGAGTAGTATCCTCTCTGCTATCTCCTGTCTCCCCCTGGCTACTATCCTCTCTACTATCTCCTGTCTCCCCCTAAGTAGCATCCTCTCTGCTATCTCCTGTCTCCCCCTGAGTAGTATCCTCTCTGCTATCTCCTGTCTCCCCCTGGCTACTATCCTCTCTGCTATATCCTGTCTCCCCCTGGCTACTATCCTCTCTGCTATCTCCTGTCTCCCCCTGAGTAGTATCCTCTCTACTATCTCCTGTCTCCCCCTGGCTACTATCCTCTCTGCTATCTCCTGTCTCCCCCTGGCTACTATCCTCTCTGCTATCTCCTGTGTCCAGTGTGAACGGCATGAGGACATATCTTCCTATCTGGCCCACTTGACCCACAGGATGGACTGCCCTGACACATTGCTTCCTCCTATCCACCCGGAAACAACTGTCCCCCCCCCACCCCCCCCGCCCACTTATCTGTCCACAGACTGTCGTGCAAATCACACAGCAAAATGCTAGTCTACAACCAAACAACTAGCATGGAGAGAGAGAGCATGGAGAGAGAGAGCATGGAGAGAGGGAGAGCATGGAGAGAGAGAGCATGGAGAGAGAGAGAGCATGGAGAGAGAGAGAGCATGGAGAGAGAGAGAGCATGGAGAGAGGGAGAGCATGGAGAGAGGGAGAGCATGGAGAGAGGGAGAGCATGGAGAGAGAGAGCATGGAGAGAGGGAGAGCATGGAGAGAGAGAGCATGGAGAGAGGGAGAGAGGGAGAGAAGGAGAGCATGGAGAGAGAGAGCATGGAGAGAGGGAGAGAGGGAGAGAAGGAGAGCATGGAGAGAGAGAGCATGGAGAGAGGGAGAGCATGGAGAGAGGGAGAGCATGGAGAGAGGTAGAGAGGGAGAGATGTAGAGAGGGAGAGCATGGAGAGAGAGAGCATGGAGAGAGGGAGAGCATGGAGAGAGGGAGAGCATGGAGAGAGGGAGAGCATGGAGAGAGGTAGAGAGGGAGAGAAGGAGAGCATGGAGAGAGGGAGAGCATGAGAGAGGGAGAGCATGGAGAGAGGTAGAGAGGGAGAGATGTAGAGAGGGAGAGCATGGAGAGAAAGAGCATGGAGAGAGAGAGCATGGGGAGAGGGAGAGAGGTAGAGAGGGAGAGCATGGAGAGAGAGAGCATGGAGAGAGAGAGAGAGGGAGAGCATGGAGAGAGGGAGAGCATGGAGAGAGGTAGAGAGGGAGAGATGTAGAGAGGGAGAGCATGGAGAGAGAGAGCATGGGGAGAGGGAGAGAGGTAGAGAGGGAGAGCATGGAGAGAGGTAGAGAGAGAGAGCATGTAGAGATGGAGAGAGGTAGAGAGGGAGAGCATGGAGACAGAGAGCATGGAGAGACGGAGAGAGGGAGAGAGGTAGAGAGGGAGAGCATGGAGAGAGAGCATGGAGAGACGGAGAGAGGGAGCATGGAGAGAGGGAAAGAGGGAGAGACTTTGTCCTCTAAAGAGGTGAGTGATCATCTCTCTCCTTCTACCAGTCGGAGGAAGCAGGTGTTTCCAGCGAGGGTGTAGAGCACCACCACGGTGCTTCTCAATTCCTCTGGGTTGAGCCACGGTCCTCCCAGGAGAGGCCCCTCCAGCCTGGGTCCAGCTTTACTCGGCCACCCTGCTGCCCTCCACCGGCCCTGGTCCCGGTACCCTCCACCCTGCTGCCCTCCACCGGCCCTGGTCCCGGTACCCTCCACCCTGCTGCCCTCCACCGGCCCTGGTCCCGGTACCCTCCACCCTGGCCCTCCTCCGTGTGGTGCAGCCGTGGACTCCCCCGTGCTGCCGAACACCAGTCCCCCAACTGCAGGCAGTCCAGATTCATCGCTCATCTCATCGACACCCGCTGTCGTTTCTTATCCATGGCTCAGCTCGGCTACGTCCGAGTCATGTCTGGCTCAGTGCTCTGCTTGTATGGTACCAGACGAGGCTGGTTTGGTTCAGACCCTGACGCCATGGTGCGGTGAGGCGCAGCAGAGAACCCAGCGAGCAGCCCTCCGGTCGGTCCTACAGTCCTATGCCTACTGGAGACAGCTCAATCCCATTAAGCTGGCGTGGCACAACAGATTAGTCGACCCAGGGGCAACTACAAATAAACACAACTCACGCTTCCTCCCCCTCCTCCCCGCAGAGTCCTGAGTGTGAACCCACTTCCTGCGGAGAGCTGTCAACCGCTTCGCTACACAATACGAGCCATGTGGGCGGCGGTCGGGACGGGAGTCAGGGTCTCTCATCCGTCCGACACGTCCTCCCTCCCCCTCCCGCAAAGCTCTCCTTTCCCTCCTCCACCTCTCTCTCTCTCTGTCTTTCTCTCTCTCTGTCTTTCTCTCTCTCTCTCTCTCTTGCTCTGTCTTTCTCTCTCTCGCTCTCTGTCTCTCTCTCTCTCTCTCAATTCAATTCAATGGCTTTATTGGCATGGGAAACATGTGTTAACATTGCCAAAGCAAGTGAGGTAGAT
Organism: Oncorhynchus mykiss; assembly: GCF_013265735.2. Taxonomy (NCBI): domain Eukaryota; kingdom Metazoa; phylum Chordata; class Actinopteri; order Salmoniformes; family Salmonidae; genus Oncorhynchus; species Oncorhynchus mykiss. Next base: position 76,524,160 of record NC_048575.1, on the reverse strand, counting down.
AATATATAAAGTTAATATATAAAGTGAAATAAACAATACAAATTAACAGTAAACATCTCTCTCTCTCTCTCTCTCTCTCTCTCTCTCTCTCTCTCTCTCTCTCTCTCTCTCTCTCTCTCTCTCTCTCTCTCTCTCTCTCTCTCTCTCTCTCTCTCTCTCTCTCTCTCTCTCTCTCTCTCTCTCTCTCTCTCTCTCTCTCTCTCTCTCTCTCTCTCTCTCTCTCTCTCTCTCTCTCTCTCTCTCTCTCTCTCTCTCTCTCTCTCTCTCTCTCTCTCTCGGCATGGGAAACATATATTTGCATTGGCAAAGCCAGTGAAATAGACAATAAACAAAAAGGGAAATGAACAAGTAGACATTAAACTCACAAACGTTTTCTAGACATTTCAAATGGGTTGTTTGTTTGGGTTGTTTGTTTCTTTGTGGGTCTGTGTGATCCGAGGGAAATATGTGTCTCTAATATGTATGTGTCTTTAATATGTATGCATTTGGAAGGAGGTTAGGAAGAGCATCTCAGTTTCCACCTCATGTTGTGGGCAGTGAGCACATAGCCTGTCTTCTCTTGAGAGCCAGGTTTGCCTACGGAGGCCTCTCTCAATGGCAAGGCTATGCTCACTGAGTCTGTACATAGCTTTTCCTAATTTTGGGTCAGTCACAGTTGTCAGGTATTCTGTCGCTGTGTACTCTCTGTGTAGGGCCAAATAGCATTCTAGTTCGCTCAGTTTTTTTGTTAATTCTTTCCAATGTGTCAAGTAATTATCCCCTCTCCCCTCACTCTCTCCCCCTCTCCCTCTCTCTCCCCCTCTCTCTCTCTCTCAGGAAACATCAAATTATCCCAATTCGCTGGCTCCCTCCAGTTTTACGTAATCCTAATACAATGCTGCCCTAAATTCACACACACACACACACACACAATACTAATTGTGTGTCCTCATGACTGACTGAGGGCAAATATCTGTAGGCAGAGACCTCCAATTACACACCAACAAGGGATGAGGGGGGGGGGGCAGAGAGTGAGATAGGAGGAAAGGAAGGTTGTTGTTGTGTATGTAATGAGTGCATAGTTGAACGAGAAGGAATGTTTGGCCCGTGTACTGTCAATGTTTTGTGTACATCTGTTGTGTTGCGTTATGTTATGCCTTGATGTGTTGTGTTGTAGATGTGTATTGTATTGTTGTGTTGTGTAGATGTGTAGATGTGTGTTGTATTGTATTGTGTAGACGTGTATTGTTGTGTTGTGTATATTGTATTGTTGTGTAGATGTGTGTATTGTTGTGTTGTGTTGTGTGTATTGTATTGTATTGTTGTGTAGATTTGTATTGTATTGTTGTGTAGATGTGTGTATTGCATTGTTGTGTAGATGTGTGTATTGTTGTGTAGTGTTTTGTTGTGTGCATGACATTATGTGTTTTGCTGCAGCCTTCTTGCCTCTCTTTAATCTCTACTGGTTGTAAACTGATCCTAGCTGAAGGACACTGGGTTAGAGTTGTCCTTCTCCGCCCGAACCCGATGGGGCCCGGTCATATCGACGGGTTTCTGGCTTGTCTTGTTAAGAAACAAAAAACGGAATGTCTGGGTACCTTTTACTACTGATTCCTCTCAGCAGAAGAAACAGACACTAGCAGCGCCAGGATTACAGTATTGGTCGGGCCAAAGAAATTTGTCGCCATAAAACACATTTTTCTGATCATTGAAATTTTCCAAATTGCGATACGAATAAGCTGAAGTGAATGATGATCAATGAATCAGGAGTAGCCCATATTTCAGTGGCATCTGTTAACGCTGATACATACTAACAAAATATGACTGTCCTGCTGAAGTGCCTTGTTGGACCTTTTAAACTATCAAAAAAAAAGACCCATAAATGATACAAATGATCATTTCAGAATAAAATATACATTCAAAACACAGGGCTTTTGAGCGGTTATTCACATGGATGTTTTACAGAAAATCTAGTTATTTATTTAGACCTATTGTTTAATTATTCAATGCTACATTCATTTGTTTTCAAAATAAAATGCTTGGTTGTATTTAAACGCTTAAATGACTTGCTGTGTAACGACATGAATGAATGATTGATTATCATATTGAAGTAAGTTACATTAGATAAAACAGGATGAGCTGAACAGCTCGATGGTGGATAGATTATAAGGCCTATACATGAATCAAGAGCCAAATAACACACTTTAGTTAGGCTACATGATAGCATGCTAAATGTTTCTGTTCAGTGATAAACACTTTAGTTAGGCTACATGATAGCATGCTAAATGTTTCTGTTCAGTGATAGATAAACACTTTAGTTAGGCTACATGATAGCATGCTAAATGTTTCTGTTCAGTGATAGATAAACACTTTAGTTAGGCTACATGATAGCATGCTAAATGTGTCTGTTCAGTGATAGATAAACACTTTAGTTAGGCTACATGATAGCATGCTAAATGTTTCTGTTCAGTGATAGATAAACACTTGATTTAGGCTACATGATAGCATGCTAAATGTTTCTGTTCAGTGATAGATGAGCTATACCACATCCAGCCAGAGATCAATTAGCCTAATCAAATATACAGACGGAGATTCAGTGAAACAAAATCACACTGATTGATTAAGACAAGTCGCAGGCTTTTGGTCGGCAGCTGCCTAGAAGACATCCTGGAGTCGCCTCTTGACTGTTGACGTTGAGACTGGTGTTTTGTGGGTACTATTTAATGAAGCTGCCAGTTGAGGACTTGTGAAGCATCTGTTTCTCAAACTAGACACTCTAATGTACTTGTCCTCTTGCTCAGTTGTGCACCGGGGCCTCCCACTCCTCTTTCTATTCTGGTTAGGGCCAGTTTGCATTGTTCTGTGAAGCGAGTAGTACACAGCATTGTACAAGATCTTCAGTTTCTTGGCAATTTCTCGAATGGAATAGCCTTCATTTCTCAGAACAAGAATAGACTGACGAGTTTCAGAAGTAAGGTTTTTGTTTCTGACCATTTTGATCCTGGAATCAAATCCACAAACGCTGAAGCTCTAGATACTCAACTAGTCTAAAGAAGGCCAGTTTTATTGCTTCTTTAATCAGACAACTGTTTTCAGCTGTGCTAACATAATTGCAAAAGGGTTTTCTAATGATCAATTAGCCTTTTAAAATTATAAACGTGGATTAGCTAACACAACGTGTCATTAGAACACAGGAGTGATGGTTGCTGATAATGGGCCTCTGTACGCCTATGTAGATATTCCATTAAAAATCATCCGTTTCCAGCTACAATAGTCATTTACAACATTAACAATGTCTACTGTCACTCCCTGACCATAGAGGGCCCTTGGTTCTTTATGGTGTTGTAGGTCAGGGCATGACTAGGGGGGGGGGTTCTAGTTTTCCTATTTCTATGTTGGTGTACTTGGTATGGCATAATTTTGCACACCCAATTTTTCAGTTTTTGATTTGTTAAAAAAGTTTGAAATATCCAATAAATGTCGTTCCACTTCATGATTGTGTCCCACTTGTTGTTGATTCTTCACAAAAAAATACAGTTTTATATCTTTATGTTTGAAGCCTGAAATGTCGCAAAGTTCAAGGGGGCCGAATACTTTCGCAAGGCACTGTATATGCTATATATTGTCTCATATCCTAACTGCAGCTTAAGACTCGCTATAAGAAGTCATAGACTTGATATAAGCATTCATAACAGCTCATAGCTCCACCACCCTGTCAGACATGAACTAGACAGGTTTATACGGCACTTCTCTTCTCCCGTCATCTCTGAAATGGATGACATCATCATAACGTATAGTCTACAGTCAGGATGGTTTTTAATCAATTATCTTAGGAAGTAAAAAGTGCACCAGAAGACATCGCATGCTGAATCTGAAGAGTTAGAGCATCTTCTCTTCTCTGCTGAAAAGTTGGTGTGTCTGGAAATCGGTCTTTAAAAGGAACATCTAAGTTCATTCATGAAATGTTTTCATGAAATGTATTTATGGAATGTATTTATGGAATGTATTCATGGAATGTATTCATTAAATGTATTTATGGAATGTATTTATGGAATGTATTTATGGAATGTATTCATTAAATGTATTTATGGAATGTATTCATTAAATGTATTTATGGAATGTATTTATGGAATGTATTTATGGAATGTATTCATTAAATGTATTTATGGAATGTATTCATTAAATGTATTTATGGAATGTATTCATGGAATGTATTCATGGAATGTATTCATGGAATGTATTCATGGAATGTATTTATGGAATGTATTCATTAAATGTATTCATGAAATGTATTTATGGAATGTATTTATGGAATGTATTTATGGAATGTATTTATGGAATGTATTTATGGAATGTATTCATGGAATGTATTTATGGAATGTATTCATGGAATGTATTTATGGAATGTATTTATGGAATGTATTCATTAAATGTATTCATGAAATGTATTTATGAAATGTATTTATGGAATGTATTTATGGAATGTATTTATGGAATGTATTCATTAAATGTATTCATGGAATGTATTTATGGAATGTATTCATTAAATGTATTTATGAAATGTATTTATGGAATGTATTTATGGAATGTATTTATGGAATGTATTTATGAAATGTATTTATGGAATGTATTTATGTAATGTATTTATGGAATGTATTTATGAAATGTATTTATGGAATGTATTTATGGAATGTATTCATGAAATGTATTTATGAAATGTATTTATGGAATGTATTTATGGAATGTATTTATGAAATGTATTTATGGAATGTATTTATGTAATGTATTTATGGAATGTATTTATGAAATGTATTTATGGAATGTATTTATGAAATGTATTTATGGAATGTATTTATGAAATGTATTTATGGAATGTATTTATGAAATGTATTTATGGAATGTATTTATGAAATGTATTTATGAAATGTATTTATGAAATGTATTTATGGAATGTATTCATGGAATGTATTTATGGAATGTACGGAACAAGGACAGTGCAAATGAATCAACAATATATTGTTGGAAATGGAACAGCTGATGTGAAATTGAAAGTACAATATCTACAGTGTAGCTACTGTAGCGTGGATACTGTAGCGTGGATACTGTAGTGTGGATACTGTAGCGTGGATACTGTAGCGTGGATACTGTATCTCTCTCTGTCCTCTGCTGTATTTCTTCATCTCTCCTTTCCTTCCTTCCATCCCTCGCTCCTTCCCTTCCTCTCTCCTTTCCTTCCTTCCATCCCTCGCTCCTTCCCTTCCTCTCTCCACATCTTCTCTTCTTGACTCATACACTGGCTTTTCTTACAACATGCGTGTGTGTGTGTGTGTGTGTGGTCAGGACTACTGTAGATCAGAGGGTTGTCTGCAGGTGGCCCTCACAGCTTCAGACAGGCTGCTCTCCGCTGTGCCAGAAAGCATCTCCGTCATGAACGCAAACACACACACACACACACACACACACACACACACACAATAAAAGGTCAAATACACAGAAACAGACAGACACATACATGGACAGAGGTAGACAGACACATACATGGACAGAGACAGACAGACACATACATGGACAGAGGCAGACAGACACATACATGGACAGAGGCAGACAGACACATACATGGACAGAGGCAGACAGACACATACATGGACAGAGGCAGACAGACACATACATGGACAGAGGTAGACAGACACATACATGGACAGAGGCAGACAGACACATACATGGACAGAGGCAGACAGACACATACATGGACAGAGGCAGACAGACACATACATGGACAGAGACAGACAGACACATACATGGACAGAGGCAGACAGACACATACATGGACAGAAACAGACAGACACATACATGGACAGAGGCAGACAGACACATACATGGACAGAGGCAGACAGAAGTGTGCCCACAGCAGACAAACACACAATAAGTACATGATAATTAACTGAGTAAACCCGGGTGATAATGAACTCTTAAATCATAGTGTTGGGTTCTGAGAATAGGAAATATACTTATTCATGTCACTGGAGGAGAGAGGGTAATGTATAACGTTTACATTATGTCAGGATATGCCACTGGATGAGAGAGGGTAATGTATAACGTTTACATTATGTCAGGATATGTCACTGAGGGAGAGAGGGTAATGCATTACATTTACATTATGTCAGGATATGTCACTGGAGGAGAGAGGGTAATGTATAACGTTTACATTATGTCAGGATATGCCACTGGAGGAGAGAGGGTAATGTATAACGTTTACATTATGTCAGGATATGTCACTGAGGGAGAGAGGGTAATGTATAACGTTTACATTATGTCAGGATATGCCACTGGAGGAGAGAGGGTAATGTATAACGTTTACATTATGTCAGGATATGCCACTGGAGGAGAGAGGGTAATGTATAACGTTTACATTATGTCAGGATATGCCACTGGAGGAGAGAGGGTAATGTATAACGTTTACATTATGTCAGGATATGCCACTGGAGGAGAGAGGGTAATGTATAACGTTTACATTATGTCAGGATATGCCACTGGAGGAGAGAGGGTAATGTATAACGTTTACATTATGTCAGGATATGCCACTGGAGGAGAGAGGGTAATGTATAACGTTTACATTATGTCAGGATATGCCACTGGAGGAGAGAGGGTAATGTATAACGTTTACATTAAGTCAGGATATGTCACTGGAGGAGAGAGGGTAATGTATAACGTTTACATTATGTCAGGATATGCCACTGGAGGAGAGAGGGTAATGTATAACGTTTACATTATGTCAGGATATGCCACTGGAGGAGAGAGGGTAATGTATAACGTTTACATTATGTCAGGATATGCCACTGGAGGAGAGAGGGTAATGTATAACGTTTACATTATGTCAGGATATGCCACTGGAGGAGAGAGGGTAATGTATAACGTTTACATTAAGTCAGGATATGTCACTGGAGGAGAGAGGGTAATGTATAACGTTTACATTACATCAGGTATCCTATTGAAATATTGAGTCCAGGGAAGCGATCACATGTGGCAGGCATTGATATCATAGTGATGATAATGAACTCTTACATCATAGCGATGATAATGAACTCTTCTATCATAGAGATGATAATGAACTCTTCTATCATAGTGATGATAATGAACTCTTCTATCATAGTGATGATAATGAACTCTTCTATCATAGAGATGATAATGAACTCTTCTATCATAGTGATGATAATGAACTCTTCTATCATAGAGATGATAATGAACTCTTCTATCATAGTGATGATAATGAACTCTTACATCATAGTGATGATAATTAACTATTCTATCATAGAGATGATAATGAACTCTTCTATCATAGAGATGATAATTAACTATTCTATCATAGAGATGATAATGAACTCTTCTATCATAGAGATGATAATGAACTCTTCTATCATAGAGATGATAATGAACTCTTCTATCATAGAGATGATAATGAACTCTTCTATCATAGAGATGATAATGAACTCTTCTATCATAGCGATGATAATGAACTCTTACATCATAGCGATGATAATGAACTCTTCTATCATAGAGATGATAATGAACTCTTCTGTCATAGAGATGATAATGAACTCTTACATCATAGAGGTGATAATGAACTTCATAGAGATGATAATGAACTCTTACATCATAGTGATGATAATGAACTCTTACATCATAGAGATGATAATGAACTTCATAGAGATGATAATGAACTCTTACATCATAGTGATGATAATGAACTATTCTATCATAGAGATGATAATGAACTCTTCTATCATAGAGATGATAATGAACTATTCTATCATAGAGATGATAATGAACTCTTCTATCATAGAGATGATAATGAACTCTTCTATCATAGAGATGATAATGAACTCTTCTATCATAGAGATGATAATGAACTCTTCTATCATAGAGATGATAATGAACTCTTCTATCATAGCGATGATAATGAACTCTTACATCATAGCGATGATAATAAACTCTTACATCATAGCGATGATAATAAACTCTTACATCATAGCGATGATAATGAACTCTTACATCATAGCGATGATAATGAACTCTTACATCATAGCGATGATAATGAACTCTTACATCATAGCGATGATAATGAACTCTTACATCATAGCGATGATAATGAACTCTTACACCAGAGATGTTAATGAACTCTTACACCATAGAGATGATAATGAACTCTTACACCATAGAGATGATAATGAACTCTTACATCATCGAGATGATAATGAACTCTTACATCATAGAGATGATAATGAACTCTTATACCATAGAGTAGATAATGAACTCTTACACCATAGCGATGATAGTGAAAATTGGCACAAAAGCAATAATGACATCATTAATATAAGTGTCGAAATGACAGCAGTCAGTCAAAAATAGTGTGTTATTGTCAGCTCGTGCGGTGTGTCTTCCCGCGATGGCATCAGTTGGAGCACGTCCATGTCTCATTAACAATGAGTGAGTGTTGCTGATATTGTTTTTTGCTTGTAAAGGACTGCTCTCTCAGTGATGATATTTTGTGCTGATAATCGGCCCGTAGCATTGTCACCGGCTTGTTCTATCCAAATGGCGCCACGTCCCTTCCTGTGTCAGACCCCCCAGTAAGACTAGCTGTTGCCTTCGGCATCGGTTAACGGCGAGTCTAATCAATCAAATCAAACACTCCAAGTAGGCCAAATTACACTGAAAAGACTCATTGGATTTGGTGGACTGATACAGGGTACCTACTACCTACCATTTTGAGATTATAATTACAACAGATCAATAAAATGGCCTGCTCTGTTCTTAATTCACAATCGAAGATTACACAATTATGCATTCTTCACTTCCCCTCGCTCATCAGCAGGCCCTACTGTCGGGACAGGGAGGGGAGCAGGCCCTACTGTCGGGAGAAGGAGGGGAGCAGGCCCTACTGTCGGGAGAAGGAGGGGAGCAGGCCCTACTGTCGGGACAGGGAGGGGAGCAGGCCCTACTGTCGGGACAGGGAGGGGAGCAGGCCCTACTGTCGGGACAGGGAGGGGAGCAGGCCTACTGTCAGAAGGAGGAGGGGAGCAGGCCCTACTGTCGGGACAGGGAGGGGAGCAGGCCCTACTGTCGGGACAGGGAGAGGAGCAGGCCCTACTGTCGGGACAGGGAGGGGAGCAGGCCCTACTGTCGGGAGAAGGAGGGGAGCAGGCCTACTGTCAGAAGGAGGAGGGGAAGCAGGCCTACTGTCGGGAGAAGGAGGGGAGCAGTCCCTACTGTCTGGAAAAGGAGGGGAGCAGGGCTACTGTCAGAAGGAGGAGAGGAAGCAGGCCTACTGTCGGGAGAAGGAGGGGAGCAGTCCCTACTGTCTGGAAAAGGAGGGGAGCAGGGCTACTGTCAGAAGGGGGAGGGGAGCAGGCCCTACTGTCAGAAGGGGGAGGGGAGCAGGCCCTACTGTCAGAAGGGGGAGGGGAGCAGGCCCTACTGTCAGAAGGGGGAGAGGAGCAGACCCAACTGTCGGGAGAAGGAGGAGGGGCAACGGGAAGAGTTAGGAGGGGCAACGGGAAATCCATTAGGAAAATGACCTTTATTTCTTGACATTTAAATTCAACCCCTAATTGAACTCTACTGTGATGGGCTTGGACAGGCTTGGAGTGACCAGGAGAACATCAGGCACTTTAACCAGCCAGCCCTCTCAGGTCCCAAGGACCCCTATCCTTAAAAGCTGTGAGGAAGTAGGAACTTCTTGATTGTTGCATCTCATGTCTTATTGAAAGTTCTTTCCTGCTCCTCTGTTGTAAATATTTCAGACATCGTCTTCCCCTCATGAATAAATAATGCATCCAGCAGCATTTGAGAGCAATAAGCAGAGCAGAGCAGTGCTGTGATAGCACTAGTCTAGCAGAAGAGTTCCCAGAACAGAGATACAGAGGGGACAGGAGTTAGGACAGTATTTTCACAGGCCCACTAACAATGCTGAAGGAACACAGAAAAGAACACCACTATAAGTTCCAGATGCACTAAAAGACTCTTCTAGAGCCTACAATCACAGTGTTCTAGAGTCTACAATCACAGTGTTCTAGAGTCTACAATCACAGTGTTCTAGAGTCTACAATCACAGTGTTCTAGAGCCTACAATCACAGTGTTCTAGAGTCTACAATCACAGTGTTCTAGAGTCTACAATCACAGTGTTCTAGAGTCTACAATCACAGTGTTCTAGAGTATACAATCACAGTGATCTCGAGTATACAATCACAGTGATCTCGAGTATACAATCACAGTGATCTCGAGTCTACAATCACAGTGTTCCAGAGTAAACAATCAGAGACTACCACTCATCATGAAGAAACATAACTCTGACAACAGGTTAAAAATGAAACATTTACATGTGTAAGTGTGTGTGCGTGTGTACCGCTGATAAAAATTAAACATTCCCCCACATGACCCTCTTGATCAGCTCTAAATGTTAAAACTAGTACACACCACTCCAACCAGACCCCATTTAAATCTGTCATTCTCCACTCCCCTCCAAAATAGCTCTCATCATAATACAATAAGTATCCTTTTGACATCGCTGAATGGAGGCAATTAAAATAAAACAAGATCACAAGAACAGTTACATAAGCTACTTACCCTTTCACCCCCCCTCCTCCCTCTCTCTATCCCTTCTCTCCTTCACCCCCCCTCTCTCTATCCCGTCTCTCCTTCACCCACCCTCCTCCCATTCCCCCTCTCTCTATCCCTTCACCCCCCCCCCCCTCTATCCCGTCTCTCCTTCACCCCCCCCTCCTCCCATTCCCCCTCTCTCTATCCCTTCTCTCCTTCACCCCCCCTCCTTCCCACTCTCTCTATCCCTTCTCTCCTTTACCCCCCCTCCTCCCCTCTCCATTCCCCCTCTCTCTATCCCTTTCCTCCTTTATCCCCCCCCTTCTCTGAATAAGAAGACAAAAGAGGAACACGATTCATTAAAATAGATGTTCTAAGTCCACAACAATGGTTAAACCACATCAAGAGAACACTTTTGAGGTCTGGGAAAAATGTAAGAAATGTATATTTTTGGGTGTAATTACCCTTTAATTCAACTAAGCACCAGCCAGAGGTTTTGGGGAACCTTTACAACTGTCAGGAGACGGCTGTCATTACAATAGCATCATGGCTAACGGCTACATAAAATGGTAGACCAACACGTGCCGTTGCCCCTTCAGAAAGTTTAAGGAAAATACGAATCACCGATGCATTGTATCCATGTCTTATGATAATCTTGGGCAAATGAATAAATGTTCAAAAAATTTAGTAAGTTCAATTGTCACGGCCGTCCTCCTCTTCATCTGAAGAGGAGAGGCGAGATGGATCTGAGGACCAATACGCGGCGTGGTGGTCAATCTTTAATAAAGAAAGTAGTGAACACTGAACACTATACAAAACCAGTAAACAAAATAACAACCGTGAAGCTAATCCTATGGACTGTGCTGAAACAAGCCATCAACATAGACAATCACCCACAAACAAACAGTGCAACCCAGGCTACCTAAGTATGATTCTCAATCAGAGACAACTAATGACACCTCTGATTGAGAACCATACTAGGCCGACAACATCGAAATGCCCCAAAACATAGAAAAACAAACATAGACTGCCCACCCAACTCACGCCCTGACCATACTAAATAAATACAAAACAACGGAAATAGAGGTCAGAACGTGACATCAATAGATTATTTTTAAATCGTTGAATTCCGTTTTAATGTCTGGATTCTGTGATGTCGTTTTCCGTAACACAGATTTCATAGGGCCCTAATATAGATTCTGCTATGGCCTAATGATATATATAATGTCTAGTCATGCTGGATGTGACCAGAGTTCACTGGACCGTTCTGTGAGTCCTGCATTTGCTGGGAAGGGAGCACTGCTGCTACCTCGCTCTCCAACCAAAGTGCATGAATTGAGTAGCAACCCAGAAGTAGAGAGGAGATTCAGCAACTCTTGGAAGACAATGGAAGTAAAACACTGAAGAAGGCCAAAAGACAAGACGCGTTGGTTTTTACTTGTAACAATAAATACGCTTTTTTATCTACTTCTATTGTCCATCAAGAGTTTCTGAATCTCTTTGCATTAAACTGTGACAAGAGGCACATCCTACTACTGGGTGAATACATGTTATGCTGCTACAGCCATGGATATTCTTCAGGACCCCCCAAAACATTTTATTTATCATTTAACATGATTAATGTGTAAAGTAGACCAATTTAAACCGATTTATTGTAAAGCATCTGACAAGGTTTTGATCACTGACTTGATCTTACAGACTATCAAGAGTTAAACTTGACTTCTAAGACTAACAGATGTCTTTGACTGTTCCAAGGGTTGAAATCAAAGCTCCTCTCTGTTCCTCTCACCGCAGGAACAGTATTTCTGGCTGTATTTAGTGCTGGCAGCATTACCGTATAACCCACGGTTACGGATACAGACCATCATGAAAATAAAATAACCTTTAAACTGTAAAATAACCCTAAGAAAACCAACACTATCTGACTGTGTGGTTGAGTCAGTTTCTGCGATAACATGGACTCTTAACAACATGATGAAAAAAGCAAGGTGTTGTAACAAACGGTGAATAGAATGAGCTTGAAACCTCCAACCCTGGCAGGTCTTGAAAAATTAAAGGAGCTCAGATGAAATCATTTAATAACCTAATATCCAACGTTTCGACAGACAAGCTGTCTTCATCAGGGTACAATGACGAACACTGCGGGGTGACTTGTTTATATGGTGTCAAAGGACACACACAGGTGTCTGTAATCATGGCCGGGTGTGGACTAATATCATTGGTTAATTCTCAAATATTAAAATAGCATATAAAAAACACAAGGTCTGCCTGGTATCATCCCAAATTCCATGACCGTCACAGCCCTAGTTGAATCCCAAATGGCATCCTATGGCTGCGTTTACACAGGCAGCCCAATTCTGATCCCCCCCCCACAATTGGTCTTTAGACTAATCAAATCCGTTCAGAAACAATATCTGTGTCACACCTTGATCTTTCACCTGTCGTTGTGCTTGTCTCCACTCCCCACCAGGTGTCTCCCATCTCCCCTCATTATCCCCTGTGTATTTATACCTGTGTTCTCTGTGTGTCTCTGTTGCCAGTTCATTTTATTTGTCAAGCCTACCAGTGGGTTTCCCCGTGCTCCTGTCTTTTCTATAGTTCCCGTTTTCTAGTTTTCCCTGTTTTGACCATTCTGCCTGCCCTGAGCCTATCTGCCGTTCTGTACCTTGCCCCAACACACTGGATTACTGACCTCTGCCTGCACGGAGACTGCCTGCCGTTCTGTGCCTGTACCAGCTTCTATCTGAAGGCCAGCAGACTGCTAAACAGCAATCACTGACTCAAAGAGGCTGCTGCCGACACTGAGACCCAATCACTGGCCACTTTAATAAATGGATCACTAGGCACTTTAAATCATTTTCACTTGAATAATGTTTACATATCTTACATTACTCATATCATATGTGTATACTGTATTTTATACCATCTACTGCATCTTGCCTATGCCGCTCGGCCATCGCGCATCCATATATTTATATGTACATATTCTCATTCACCCCTTTAGATATGTGTGCATTAGGTCGTTGTTGGGGACTTCTTAGATCACTTGTTAGATATTACTACACTGTCGAAACCAGAAGCACAAGCATTTCGCTACAACATCTGCTAACCATGTGTATGTGACCAATACAATTTGATTTGATTTTGAACTTTGATCTGGATTACTGACCTCTGCCTGCCCTTGACTTGTTGTTTTGCTGTTCTAGTAATAAACTTGTGTTACTTCAACACTGTCTACACCTGGGTCTTCCCAAATATGTGATAATCTGATGTGAAAAGATCTGATGTAATTGGTCAAAAATATTAGAATTGGGCTGCCTACGTAAACCACTCGTAAGGCCCTGGTCAAAAGTAATGCACTTCACTGGGAAAATGATGCCATTTGGAATGCAACCTGTCCCTGTGCTTTCCTAACAGCCCAGCTCTGTCAGCCCAGCCCCAGTGTGAAGCCAGAGACAAGGGAAATAGTTTACAAACTTTAGCTAACATATTCAATTTGTCTTGTGTTAGCCATAATTGTTCGCTAACATTAGCGAACGGTCTGAGATGGTTGTGTGCGGTGAGACTGAGTGTTATGGTAGCTAAGCTAAGCTAGCCCTGAAGAGCCCAGACTGTGTTACAGTAGCTAAACTAAGCTAGCCCTGAAGAGCCCAGGCAGTGTTACAGTAGCTAAACTAAGCTAGCCCTGAAGAGCCCAGGCAGTGTTACAGTAGCTAAACTAAGCTAGCCCTAACAGCACCCAAACTGTGTTACAGTAGCTAAGCTAAGCTAGCCCTGAAGAGCACAGAATCCTACTTATTACCCCACTTGCTTAATTACGTCACTTTTGTTTTGAGCCGACTTCGCCGTGGGCTTTCAACAGGGCACCTGGCTCACACCCTGGAGTCAGCCTGGTTCCAAAACTATTGTAATCAACTTTCCCCCGGTGCAAAACACGCCTACCCAGGAGCCCGGGTCAGATGAATCGAATCCCCTCATTGTAGATATCTAAGTCAGTAAGTAGTCTCTTCACAACAGCTCCTCTACAGGACAACCATCCTCCCAACAGCTCCTCTACAGGACAATCATCCTCCCAACAGCTCCTCTACAAGACAACCATCCTCCCAACAGCTACTCGACAGGACAACCATCCTCCCAACAGCTCCTCTACAGGACAACCATCCTCCCAACATCTCCTCTACAAGACAACCATCCTCCCAACAGCTCCTCTACAAGACAACCATCCTCCCAACAGCTCCTCTACAAGACAACCATCCTCCCAACAGCTCCTCTACAAGACAACCATCCTCCCAACAGCTCCTCTACAGGACAACCATCCTCCCAACATCTCCTCTACAAGACAACCATCCTCCCAACAGCTCCTCTACAAGACAACCATCCTCCCAACAGCTCCTCTACAAGACAACCATCCTCCCAACAGCTCCTCTACAAGACAACCATCCTCCCAACAGTTCCTCTACAAGACAACCATCCTCCGAACAGCTCATCTACAAGACAACCATCCTCCCAACAGCTCCTCTACAAGACAATCATCCTCCCGACAGCTACTCGACAGGACAACCATCATCCCAACAGTTCCTCTACAAGACAACCATCCTCCCAGCAGCTCATCTACAAGACAACCATCCTCCCAACAGCTCCATTATAATACAGCTGTAACATCTATAATGCATCTGTAACACATATAATACAGCTGTAACATCTATAATACAGCTGCAACACATATAATACAGCTGCAACACATATAATACAGCTGTAACATCTATAATACATCTGTAACATCTATAATGCATCTGTAACACATATAATACAGCTGTAACACATATAATACAGCTGTAACATCTATAATACAGCTGTAACATCTATAATACAGCTGTAACATCTATAATGCATCTGTAACACATATAATACAGCTGTAACACATATAATACAGCTGTAACATCTATAATACAGCTGTAACATCTATAATACAGCTGTAACATCTATAATGCATCTGTAACACATATAATACAGCTGTAACATCTATAATACAGCTGTAACATCTATAATGCATCTGTAACATCTATAATACAGCTGTAACATCTATAACACAGCTGCAACATCTATAATACAGCTGCAACATCTATAATACAGCTGCAACATCTATAATACAGCTATAACACCTATAATACAGCTGCAACATATATAATACAGCTGTAACATCTATAATACAGCTGCAACATCTATAATACAGCTGCAACATCTATAATACAGCTGCAACATCTATAATACAGCTATAACACCTATAATACAGCTGCAACATATATAATACAGCTGTAACATCTATAATACAGCTGTAACATCTATAACTAATGAAAAACAACTCCAGGCATTCAGCCTTGTTCTTACCATACTGACAAAGGTTAGGGACAACAATAACACATGTTTTTCCTGATAAGGCCACTAGAACGTTGTCTTTTGATGCCAAGGTACTGGTACTAGTGTACTATGAGGACTGGTCATATGTCGTATGTCCTAAAAAAAACCCAGAATATTCCAGATGCCAGATGCCAGGGTGTCAGTCGCTGGCCGTTGAACACGCCCAGCCACATATTTACCACTTCACAAGGAGATTGAAAACAGAACTGGTTTAAAGTTTTACAGCAGAGGTGCCTCGGCCTCAAAGCACAGCAGTGACCTTAGGTTTCAGACAAACATGGTTTAACAGACATGTTGGGTCTCAGAGTGTGAGTGGAGCTGGGAGCAGGGTCTGCGTCCCAAATGGCACCCTATTCTCTATATACTGACCAGAGCCCTGGTCAAAAGTAGTGCACTACATAGGGAATAGGGTACCATTTGACAAGAGGTCTCTATGGTGTCGATCTGTGGTGAACAAGAGGAGGTCTGAGGAGGATTATGAAAGTAGAAATGTGTGTGTGTGTGTGTGTGTGTGAGAGTGTGTGTGTGTGTGTGTGTAGGCAGCGAGGGAATGGAGTGGAGCGAAGGGAGTGGCATTATTGGCTGTCTGCTGGCTGACTGTCTGGCCACTGGTTGGCTGGCTTCTGTAGATACCCTGTGGTTTGCACGGCGCACACACACACACACACACACACACACACACACACACACACACACACACACACACACACACACACACACACACACACACACACACACACAGCCTGTGAGGGACTGTATAAGTAAGATGGAGTAATTGTAACAATCAAACAGTAGACCGTTGAAACACGATCACACCCTCCTCTCAGTGTCCATTACAAGCAACAGGAAATTTGCTCCATAACAATTAAGGAATTTTCCCTTTCATACCGATACAATAAAGGTCCATTGTGTAGACAGGCATTTAAATATTTCCCACCTCCAGTACCTCATCCACTATAATGAGGAGGCCTCGACACAACAGGATACAAAAACACGAATGGAAAGGATTTTGTCTCATGATTCAGTTGTGACGTGTCTGAGGTCTGTGGTCGTGACAGTGGCTCATGGTTCATACCGTATGTAAACCCTGGGAACTGGGACTGCGACAATGTCATGCCACTGTGATTACGGCTGTGGTCCATCACTAACTGTGCTCTCCTCCTATGGAAATAACCGTCTATACTTGAGAAATGGGTCAGGCCCTCATTTTTCTAAACAAAAGCACCAAACAATGGCCTGATTGAGCGAGCCTCATAATGAAAAATATAAAATCAAATCCATTTACACGCAACAAATGGAGCTTGTTTTTGGTATAATCTGTCCTATAAGACAGACTGCTCTATGTGGGAGGGTCCTATAAAACAGACTGCTCTATGTGGGAGGGGGGGGGGTCCTATAAGACAGACTGCTCTATGTGGGAGGGGGGGGGGGGGGGGTCCTATAAAACAGACTGCTCTATGTGGGAGTGGCGAGGTCCTATAAAACAGACTGCTCTATGTGGGAGGGTCCTATAAGACAGACTGCTCTATGTGGGAGGGGGGGGAGGTCCTATAAAACAGACTGCTCTATGTGGGAGGGGGGGGAGGGTCCTATAAAACAGACTGCTCTATGTGGGAGGGGGGGGAGGGTCCTATAAAACAGACTGCTCTATGTGGGAGGGGGGGGAGGGTCCTATAAAACAGACTGCTCTATGTGGGAGGGGGGGAGGTCCTATAAGACAGACTGCTCTATGTGGGAGGGTCCTATAAAACAGACTGCTCTATGTGGGAGGGGGGGGGGGGGGTCCTATAAGACAGACTGCTCTATGTGGGAGGGGGGGGGGGTGGGGGGGGTCCTATAAAACAGACTGCTCTATGTGGGAGGGTCCTATAAAACAGACTGCTCTATGTGGGAGGGGGGAGGTCCTATAAGACAGACTGCTCTATGTGGGAGGGGGGAGGTCCTATAAGACAGACTGCTCTATGTGGGAGGGGGGAGGTCCTATAAGACAGACTGCTCTATGTGGGAGGGGGGAGGTCCTATAAGACAGACTGCTCTATGTGGGAGGGGGGAGGTCCTATAAGACAGACTGCTCTATGTGGGGGGGGGGGTCCTATAAGACAGACTGCTCTATGTGGGAGGGGGGGGGGTCCTATAAAACAGACTGCTCTATGTGGTGTGGGGGGGGGGGGTCCTATAAGACAGACTGCTCTATGTGGGAGGGGGGAGGTCCTATAAGACAGACTGCTCTATGTGGGAGGGGGGAGGTCCTATAAGACAGACAGCTCTATGTGGGGGGGGGGGTCCTATAAGACAGACTGCTCTATGTGGGAGGGGGGGGGTCCTATAAAACAGACTGCTCTATGTGGTGTGGGGGGGGTCCTATAAGACAGACTGCTCTATGTGGGAGGGGGGAGGTCCTATAAAACAGACTGCTCTATGTGGGGGGGGTCCTATAAAACAGACTGCTCTATGTGGGGGGGGGGGGGGTCCTATAAGACAGACTGCTCTATGTGGGGGGAGGTCCTATAAAACAGACTGCTCTATGTGGGGGGGGGGGGTCCTATAAGACAGACTGCTCTATGTGGGAGGGGGGAGGTCCTATAAAACAGACTGCTCTATGTGGGGGGGGGGGGTCCTATAAAACAGACTGCTCTATGTGGGGGGGGGGTCCTATAAGACAGCCTGCTCTATGTGGGGGGGTCCTATAAGACAGCCTGCTCTATGTGTGTGGGGGGGGGGGGGGGGGGGGTCCTATAAGACAGACTGCTCTATGTGGGGGGGGAAAGGTCCTATAAGACAGACTGCTCTATGTGGGGGGGGGTCCTATAACTTCCTCACTAATGGGTGTGTGTGTGTGTGTGTGTGTGTGTGTGTGTCTTCATGCTTCTTATCCATCTGACATTCCACAGCGTATCAACACCCTGACCAGGCTGGATTCTGATCAAATCCCTGTCTGCTCTCCCACAGTACAGTACCTCCGCCCATTCTGACCACACACACACACACACACACACACACACACACACCCATTAGTGAGGAAGTTCTGTACAAACAGGAGTTGTACAGTATCTCTAAACACACAGACAGCCTGTCTGTGTTCTTTCTGAAATCACAAACACAACATTCTGCTTAACAAGCATTATGATAACAAGCACACACAATTCCACATCCTCCAAAAATATTGTGACATCACAAGTACCCAGAATTCTTTCCCCTCTAAGAACATTGTGACAACAAAAACAACATTCCATCCATGCCCCTACCCCTAAAGACACACAACCCTCCCCAAAGCAAAAAAAATAAGTTTGATCACCCTCCCCTATTTTGGACCACCTCTCCCCCAGTACATTTCAACCTGTCCCTAAAGAACATGGTGACACCACAAAAACAGAATTCCATGTTCTCCCACGTACAATACATTATGACAACATAAACACAGAGTTCTGTACATTGTGACAACATAAACACAGAGTTCTGTACATTGTGACAACATAAACACAGAGTTCTGTACATTGTGACAACATAAACACATAGTTCTGTACATTGTGACAACATAAACACAAAGTTATGTACATTGTGACAACATCAAAGACACAGCCCCTACACTGTGAGAAGACAGAAATATGCCAGTGTGCTGTAGCCCAGAGAGAGGGCGGGTTCTGTTCCGTAACCATCTCCAGAGCTGATGTTTACTGTTTATGTTCCTCTCTCTAAGTGCACAGAGAGCCCTGACCAGTCAGCTTACTGCCTGACCACTGACCTATCTCATCATTTACATATAGTTGTTTCTAAAATAACTACATTACATTAGAACCATCTATGTCAATTGAAATAAACATAAATGAGTTCCTGCATAAAATATACTGATTCAAATAAAGTGTTACCAAAGGAATGTGTGAAACATGATTTATATACTGATTATTACATAATGATGACAACACAGGTTGTAATAAGAGTCATCATCAACTCTAAAACAAGAGCAGCTCAGGTTTCATCTAAACTGTTGCCTCTCCAAGTTTGTCTATATCAGTAGTGTTGTTGTGACCTTGACAAGCTACTGCCCACTACAGTAGCGTTGTTGTGACCTTGACAAGCTACTGCCCACTACAGTAGAGTTGATGTGACCTTGACAAGCTACTGCCCACTACAGTAGAGTTGTTGTGACCTTGACAAGCTACTGCCCACTACAGTAGAGTTGTTGTGACCTTGACAAGCTACTGCCCACTACAGTAGAGTTGTTGTGACCTTGACAAGCTACTGCCCACTACAGTAGCGTTGTTGTGACCTTGACAAGCTACTGCCCACTACAGTAGAGTTGATGTGACCTTGACAAGCTACTGCCCACTACAGTAGAGTTGTTGTGACCTTGACAAGCTACTGCCCACTACAGTAGAGTTGATGTGACCTTGACAAGCTACTGCCCACTACAGTAGAGTTGTTGTGACCTTGACAAGCTACTGCCCACTACAGTAGCTTTGTTGTGACCTTGACAAGCTACTGCCCACTACAGTAGAGTTGTTGTGACCTTGACAAGCTACTGCCCACTACAGTAGTGTTGATGTGACCTTGACAAGCTACTGCCCACTACAGTAGTGTTGTTGTGACCTTGACAAGCTACTGCCCACTACAGTAGTGTTGATGTGACCTTGACAAGCTACTACCCACTACACATTACACAGGACTGGAGACAGAGAGGACACATTACACAGGACTGAGGACAGAGAGGACACATTACACAGGACCTGAGACAGAGGACACATTACACAGGACTGGAGACAGAGAGGACACATTACACAGGACCTGAGACAGAGGACACATTACACAGGACCTGAGACAGAGGACACATTACACAGGACCTGAGACAGAGGACACATTACACAGGACTGGAGACAGAGAGGACACATTACACAGGACCTGAGACAGAGGACACACTACAGAGAAGACAAAATACACAGGACTGGAGACAGAGAGGACACATTACACAGGACTTGAGACAGAGAGGACACATTACACAGGACTTGAGACAGAGAGGACACATTACACAGGACTTGAGACAGAGAGGACACATTACACAGGACCTGAGACAGAGAGGACACATTACACAGGACTGGAGACAGAGAGGACACATTACACAGGACTTGAGACAGAGAGGACACATTACACAGGACTTGAGACAGAGAGGACACATTACACAGGACCTGAGACAGAGGACACATTACACAGAACTGGAAACAAAGAGGACACATTACACAGGACTTGAGACAGAGAGGACACATTACACAGAACTGGAGACAGAGGACACACTAAACAGCCGCCACATAGATATTATGTGATGGGTAGTGTACTGTATGGTAACAGTGCTGTAAATAGACAGTGTGCTTGGTGCCTGGTCTTGTGGTCAAAGACAGACAGAGCTGACCCTGAAACCCTCTCACCACCAGTCAGGCCAGGCAGTCTGCCAGCCACACATCTGCTGTGGAGGCTGGAACCTGGAGATCTGTGGGAGAGGAGATGATTGTGGTCTCCCTCTCTCTCGTCTCCCTCGCTCTCCTCCTCGCTCTCGCCCCTCCCTCTCCCCTCCTCTCACTCTTTCCTTCGCCCCTCCTCTTCCTCCCTCTCCCACTCGGCCCTCCTCTCACTATCTCCTCCTCTCCCCCTTGCCCCTCCACTCTCTCTCCCTCACCCCTCTCTCCCCATCACCTCCTCTCCCTCTCTCTCTCTCTCCCTCTCTCTCAGGAGGAAAGAATTTTGAATCCATCAGACAAGCAGCAGATGATTAACGATGTTATCAAGTCAGCAATGACTTCACTTCCTGTTAAACTATCAAAGGCTGCCCAGTACCCCACTTATTTTTTCTACTTCTCACCCTCCCTCCTCACTCTTGTTCCCTCGCTCTCCTCTCTCCATTTGAAGCTGAGTGTTGAACTACCCAAACCAGCTGAGTGTTGAACTAACCAAACCAGCTGAGTGTTGAATTAACCAAACCAGCTGAGTGTTGAACTAACCAAACCAGCTGAGTGTTGAACTAACCAAACCAGCTGAGTGTTGAACTAACCAAACCAGCTGAGTGTTGAACTAACCAAACCAGCTGAGTGTTGAACTAACCAAACCAGCTGAGTGTTGAACTACCCAAACCAGCTGAGTGTTGAACTACCCAAACCAGCTGAGTGTTGAACTACCCAAACCAGCTGAGTGTTGAACTACCCAAACCAGCTGAGTGTTGAACTAACCAAACCAGCTGAGTGTTGAACTAACCTAACCAGCTGAGTGTTGAATTACCCAAACCAGCTGAGTGTTGAACTAACCAAACCAGCTGAGTGTTGAACTAACCAAACCAGCTGAGTGTTGAACTAACCAAACCAGCTGAGTGTTGAACTAACCAAACCAGCTGAGTGTTGAACTACCCAAACCAGCTGAGTGTTGAACTAACCAAACCAGCTGAGTGTTGAACTAACCTAACCAGCTGAGTGTTGAACTAACCAAACCAGCTGAGTGTTGAACTAACCAAACCAGCTGAGTGTTGAACTAACCAAACCAGCTGAGTGTTGAACTAACCAAACCAGCTGAGTGTTGAATTACCTAAACCAGCTGAGTGTTGAACTAACCTAACCACCTGAGTGTTGAACTAATCAAACCACCAGCTGAGTGTTGAACTAACCAAACCAGCTGAGTGTTGAACTACCCAAACCAGCTGAGTGTTGAATTACCCAAACCAGCTGAGTGTTGAACTACCCAAACCAGCTGAGTGTTGAACTAACCAAACCAGCTGAGTGTTGAATTACCCAAACCAGCTGAGTGTTGAACTAACCAAACCAGCTGAGTGTTGAACTACCCAAACCAGCTGAGTGTTGAACTAACCAAACCAGCTGAGTGTTGAATTACCCAAACCAGCTGAGTGTTGAACTAACCAAACCAGCTGAGTGTTGAATTACCCAAACCAGCTGAGTGTTGAACTACCCAAACCAGCTGAGTGTTGAACTAACCAAACCAGCTGAGTGTTGAATTACCCAAACCAGCTGAGTGTTGAATTACCCAAACCAGCTGAGTGTTGAATTACCCAAACCAGCTGAGTGTTGAACTAACCAAACCACCAGCTGAGTGTTGAACTAACCAAACCACCAGCTGAGTGTTGAACTACCCAAACCAGCTGAGTGTTGAACTACCCAAACCAGCTGAGTGTTGAACTAACCAAACCAGCTGAGTGTTGAACTAACCAAACCAGCTGAGTGTTGAACTAACCAAACCAGCTGAGTGTTGAACTACCCAAACCAGCTGAGTGTTGAACTAACCAAACCAGCTGAGTGTTGAACTACCCAAACCAGCTGAGTGTTGAACTAACCAAACCAGCTGAGTGTTGAATTACCCAAACCAGCTGAGTGTTGAACTAACCAAACCAGCTGAGTGTTGAACTAACCAAACCAGCTGAGTGTTGAACTAACCAAACCAGCTGAGTGTTGAACTACCCAAACCAGCTGAGTGTTGAACTAACCAAACCAGCTGAGTGTTGAACTAACCTAACCAGCTGAGTGTTGAACTAACCAAACCAGCTGAGTGTTGAACTAACCAAACCAGCTGAGTGTTGAACTAACCAAACCAGCTGAGTGTTGAACTAACCAAACCAGCTGAGTGTTGAATTACCTAAACCAGCTGAGTGTTGAACTAACCTAACCACCTGAGTGTTGAACTAATCAAACCACCAGCTGAGTGTTGAACTAACCAAACCAGCTGAGTGTTGAACTACCCAAACCAGCTGAGTGTTGAATTACCCAAACCAGCTGAGTGTTGAACTACCCAAACCAGCTGAGTGTTGAACTAACCAAACCAGCTGAGTGTTGAATTACCCAAACCAGCTGAGTGTTGAACTAACCAAACCAGCTGAGTGTTGAACTACCCAAACCAGCTGAGTGTTGAACTAACCAAACCAGCTGAGTGTTGAATTACCCAAACCAGCTGAGTGTTGAACTAACCAAACCAGCTGAGTGTTGAATTACCCAAACCAGCTGAGTGTTGAACTACCCAAACCAGCTGAGTGTTGAACTAACCAAACCAGCTGAGTGTTGAATTACCCAAACCAGCTGAGTGTTGAATTACCCAAACCAGCTGAGTGTTGAACTAACCAAACCACCAGCTGAGTGTTGAACTAACCAAACCACCAGCTGAGTGTTGAACTACCCAAACCAGCTGAGTGTTGAATTACCCAAACCAGCTGAGTGTTGAGCTAACCAAACCAGCTGAGTGTTGAACTAACCAAACCAGCTGAGTGTTGAACTACCCAAACCAGCTGAGTGTTGAGCTAACCAAACCAGCTGAGTGTTGAACTAACCAAACCAGCTGAGTGTTGAATTACCCAAACCAGCTGAGTGTTGAACTAACCTAACCAGCGGAGTGTTGAACTAACCCAACCAGCTGAGTGTTGAACTAACCAAACCAGCTGAGTGTTGAACTAACCTAACCAGCTGAGTGTTGAATTACCCAAACCAGCTGAGTGTTGAACTAACCTAACCAGCTGAGTGTTGAACTAACCTAACCAGCTGAGTGTTGAACTAACCTAACCAGCTGAGTGTTGAATTACCCAAACCAGCTGAGTGTTGAACTAACCAAACCAGCTGAGTGTTGAACTACCCAAACCAGCTGAGTGTTGAACTAACCAAACCAGCTGAGTGTTGAATTACCCAAACCAGCTGAGTGTTGAACTAACCAAACCAGCTGAGTGTTGAATTACCCAAACCAGCTGAGTGTTGAACTACCCAAACCAGCTGAGTGTTGAACTAACCAAACCAGCTGAGTGTTGAATTACCCAAACCAGCTGAGTGTTGAATTACCCAAACCAGCTGAGTGTTGAATTACCCAAACCAGCTGAGTGTTGAACTAACCAAACCACCAGCTGAGTGTTGAACTAACCAAACCACCAGCTGAGTGTTGAACTACCCAAACCAGCTGAGTGTTGAATTACCCAAACCAGCTGAGTGTTGAGCTAACCAAACCAGCTGAGTGTTGAACTAACCAAACCAGCTGAGTGTTGAACTAACCAAACCAGCTGAGTGTTGAGCTAACCAAACCAGCTGAGTGTTGAACTAACCAAACCAGCTGAGTGTTGAATTACCCAAACCAGCTGAGTGTTGAACTAACCTAACCAGCTGAGTGTTGAACTAACCTAACCAGCTGAGTGTTGAACTAACCAAACCAGCTGAGTGTTGAACTAACCAAACCAGCTGAGTGTTGAACTAACCTAACCAGCTGAGTGTTGAGCTAACCAAACCAGCTGAGTGTTGAACTAACCAAACCAGCTGAGTGTTGAACTACCCAAACCAGCTGAGTGTTGAACTAACCAAACCACCAGCTGAGTGTTGAACTAATCAAACCACCAGCTGAGTGTTGAACTAATCAAACCACCAGCTGAGTGTTGAACTAACCAAACCAGCTGAATGTTGAACTAACCAAACCACCAGCTGAGTGTTGAACTAACCAAACCAGCTGAGTGTTGAACTAACCAAACCAGCTGAGTGTTGAACTAACCTAACCAGCTGAGTGATGAACTAACCAAACCAGCTGAGTGTTGAACTAACCAAACCACCAGCTGAGTGTTGAACTAACCAAACCAGCTGAGTGTTGAACTAACCAAACCAGCTGAGTGTTGAACTAACCTAACCAGCTGAGTGTTGAGCTAACCAAACCAGCTGAGTGTTGAACTAACCAAACCAGCTGAGTGTTGAACTAACCAAACCAGCTGAGTGTTGAACTAACCAAACCAGCTGAGTGTTGAATTACTAGAGGACAGGACAGGTTAACTCTGACTAAGAGAAGTAGAGGACAGGACAGGTTAACTCTGACTGAGAGACGTAGAGGACAGGACAGGTTAACTCTGACAGAGAAGTAGAGGACAGGACAGGTTAACTCTGACTGAGAGAAGTAGAGGACAGGACAGGTTAACTCTGACTGAGAGAAGTAGAGGACAGGACAGGTTAACTGACTGAGAGAAGTAGAGGACAGGACAGGTTAACTCTGACTGGTAGAAGTAGAGGACAGGACAGGTTAACTCTGACTGAGAGAAGTAGAGGACAGGACAGGTTAACTCTGACAGAGAAGTAGAGGACAGGACAGGTTAACTCTGACAGAGAGAAGTAGAGGACAGGACCAGGTTAACTCTGACAGAGAGAAGTAGAGGACAGGACCAGGTTAACTCTGACTGAGAGAAGTATAGGACAGGACCAGGTTAACTCTGACTGAGAGAAGTAGAGGACAGGACAGGTTAACTCTGACAGAGACGTAGAGGACAGGACAGGTTAACTCTGACAGAGACGTAGAGGACAGGACAGGTTAACTCTGACTGAGAGAAGTAGAGGACAGGACAGGTTAACTCTGACTGGTAGAAGTAGAGGACAGGACAGGTTAACTCTGACTGAGAGAAGTAGAGGACAGGACAGGTTAACTCTGACAGAGAAGTAGAGGACAGGACAGGTTAACTCTGACAGAGAAGTAGAGGACAGGACAGGTTAACTCTGACAGAGAGAAGTAGAGGACAGGACCAGGTTAACTCTGACTGAGAGAAGTATAGGACAGGACCAGGTTAACTCTGACTGAGAGAAGTAGAGGACAGGACAGGTTAACTCTGACAGAGACGTAGAGGACAGGACAGGTTAACTCTGACAGAGACGTAGAGGACAGGACAGGTTAACTCTGACAGAGAAGTAGAGGACAGGACAGGTTAACTCTGACTGAGAGAAGTAGAGGACAGGACAGGTTAACTCTGACTGGTAGAAGTAGAGGACAGGACAGGTTAACTCTGACTGAGAGAAGTAGAGGACAGGACAGGTTAACTCTGACTGGTAGAAGTAGAGGACAGGACAGGTTAACTCTGACTGGTAGAAGTAGAGGACAGGACAGGTTAACTCTGACAGAGAAGTAGAGGACAGGACAGGTTAACTCTGACTGAGAGAAGTAGAGGACAGGACAGGTTAACTCTGACTGGTAGAAGTAGAGGACAGGACAGGTTAACTCTGACTGAGAGAAGTAGAGGACAGGACAGGTTAACTGACTGAGAGAAGTAGAGGACAGGACAGGTTAACTCTGACTGGTAGAAGTAGAGTACAGGACAGGTTAACTCTGACTGAGAGAAGTAGAGGACAGGACAGGTTAACTCTGACTGGTAGAAGTAGAGGACAGGACAGGTTAACTCTGACTGAGAGAAGTAGAGGACAGGACAGGTTAACTCTGACTGGTAGAAGTAGAGGACAGGACAGGTTAACTCTGACTGAGAGAAGTAGAGGACAGGACAGGTTAACTCTGACTGAGAGAAGTAGAGGACAGGACCAGGTTAACTCTGACTGAGAGAAGTAGAGGACAGGACCAGGTTAACTCTGACTGAGAGACATAGAGGACAGGACCAGGTTAACTCTGACTGAGAGACGTAGAGGACAGGACCAGGTTAACCCAGGTTGTCATGGTGATATGTCAGAGAACTACAGATACATACAGGTAAAGTGCTTCAGATTATCCAGTGTTGGTTACAGAAGTAATGCAGGGTGTGTGTGTGTGTGTGTGTGTGTGTGTGTGTGCGTGCGTGCGTGCGTGTGTGAGTGAGTGTGACCGTGGCCATGTGTCCAATGAATTGGCTCTTCCTTGTGGCGTCTGTTGCATTTTTCAGATCAAACAGCCAGACAAGGTCTCCCCACAGACCTGGGTACGACTTCAAATAGTAGATTTGTTTTCCTTCAAATACTTTGCGCATTCAGCCTTCCTTCAGCTTCAGATGAACAGGGTTTGTGATCCGCGAAACATGCAAAGTTGAAGTTAGTTTTTTCTTTTTACCATAACTATCAGGGCAATATGATTGAGGAAACCATTGGAGTGAAATAATTACCATAGCAACCCCAGTGCTACGGTAACAAACAGCAGTGTTCTGATTGTATTATTATGATGTATTTATCCTGACATCACTTCCCCCTCAGTGCAGCTAGAACAATAGATAGACCCTGCTACTGATGAGCCAGGATATAAAACAGGACTCAGGAAGCTGTAGGATGAACTGGCCGGAGAAGGGAGGGAGATGAGGGAGAACACAGAACAGAGAGGCAGAACACAGAACAGAGGCAGAACACAGAACAGAGAGGCAGAGGGAGAACACAGAACAGAGAGGCAGAACACAGAACAGAGGCAGAGGGAGAACACAGAACAGAGAGGCAGAGGGAGAACACAGAACAGAGAGGCAGAACACAGAACAGAGAGGCAGAGGAAGAACACAGAACAGAGGCAGAACACAGAACACAGAGGCAGAGGCAGAACACAGAACAGAGAGGCAGAACACAGAACAGAGAGGCAGACGGAGAACACAGAACAGAGAGGCAGAGGTAGAATGCAGAAGAGAGAGGGAGGAATGGAGAGAAATAGGAAGAGAGAGAGATAGTGTCTGAAGTGGTTGTTTACTGATGGACTTCCTCCCAGTGATCAAAGCCTAATAGTTTCCTCTCTGCTCTCTGCTGCTCTGGTCTGTCAGATATTCTATACAGAGACACAATCCCAGGTGCAACACTGAAGGGAAGATGATAAAAATAGAACAATTTATCATGAAGGAAAAACAAAGAGATGTTCATGCCCAGGTTGCTGAGACATACAGAAAAGGTGTTGCTATCTCAATAGTGGTTTTCCCCCATAAAGCCTTTCCTGGAGATTTGTGGGGATGTTTAAGTATGAATTACATCAAGACGAGAGGTCAAACTATGAATAATTTAGACTAATCGTGCTAATGATACTTATGTAATAATAATAATTTTATTTACAAAGAGCTTCACATAATTTTCTCTTAAAATGCTATATAGTAAACAGGTCACCTAATAATACAAATGAGAGAAGAGGAATTCAGAATATGCAAATAGAATGAGTCACTAATGAGATGACATCACAATAGACAGTGGGGAGAATAGCTGGCCCAGTGGAGAGAGAGAACAGAGGGCTAGAGATGAGCCAAGGCTCTGAGACACGACCCTGGCACTCCTAAACAGCCACTGTTTTATCAACACAAACAGCAAACTGAGACCCGTGACTGAGACTGGAACAATCAGCCTTTCTGCTTGGAGTGGACTGCGGTCTCTAGTGCTGTCTCTAGTGCTCTCTCTGTCTCTCTGTCTCTCTCTCTCTCGGGTGGTGAAGAGAGCTGAGAGGGGTTAGAGTCTGTTAGAATAGTAATCATAGACCTCACATGACTAGGATAGGAGAAACATGTATACGTGGAGCGCCCACCTGCATCGATCCAATAATCTAACATGAAGGGCTCCCTCATGGAAATCATCCACAGTCAGACTAAATCAACATACATAGAGTTGAAATAGACCTACTCAAAAAACACTGTCACTTAAAGTGATTTACCTCTAGGGAAGGAGGAGGGAGAATACATTTTAAAGTATTGGAACAAGGCCTGTCTCGGCTGTGGTCTGACACTTCCTTAGTATTGGAACAAGGCCTGTCTCAGCTGTGGTCTGACACTTCCTTAGTATTGGAACAAGGCCTGTCTCGGCTGTGGTCTGTCACTTCCTTAGTATTGGAACAAGGCCTGTCTCGGCTGTGGTCTGACACTTACTTAGTATTGGAACAAGGCCTGTCTCAGCTGTGGTCTGACACTTCCTTAGTATTGGAACAAGGCCTGTCTCAGCTGTGGTCTGACACTTCCTTAGTATTGGAACAAGGCCTGTCTCAGCTGTGGTCTGACACTTCCTTAGTATTGGAACAAGGCCAGTCTCGGCTGTGGTCTGACACTTCCTTAGTATTGGAACAAGGCTGTGGTCTGACACTTCCTTAGTATTGGAACAAGGCCTGTCTCGGCTGTGGTCTGACACTTCCTTAGTATTGGAACAAGGCCTGTCTCAGCTGTGGTCTGACACTTCCTTAGTATTGGAACAAGGCCTGTCTCGGCTGTGGTCTGTCACTTCCTTAGTATTGGAACAAGGCCTGTCTCGGCTGTGGTCTGACACTTCCTTAGTTTTGGAACAAGGCCTATCTCGGCTGTGGTCTGACACTTCCTTAGTACTGGAACAAGGCCTGTCTCGGCTGTGGTCTGACACTTACTTAGTATTGGAACAAGGCTTGTCTCAGCTGTGGTCTGTCACTTCCTTAGTACTGGAACAAGGCCTGTCTCGGCTGTGGTCTGACAATTCCTTAGTATTGGAACAAGGCCTGTCTCAGCTGTGGTCTGTCACTTCCTTAGTATTGGAACAAGGCCTGTCTCGGCTGTGGTCTGTCACTTCCTTAGTATTGGAACAAGGCTGTGGTCTGACACTTCATTAGTATTGGAACAAGGCTGTGGTCTGACACTTCCTTAGTATTGGAACAAGGCCTGTCTCAGCTGTGGTCTGTAATTTCCTTAGTATTGGAACAAGGCTGTGGTCTGACACTTCCTTAGTATTGGAACAAGGCCTGTCTCAGCTGTGGTCTGTCACTTCCTTAGTATTGGAACAAGGCCTGTCTCAGCTGTGGTCTGACACTTCCTTAGTATTGGAACAAGGCCTGTCTCAGCTGTGGTCTGACACTTTCTTAGTATTGGAACAAGGCTGTGGTCTGACACTTCCTTAGTATTGGAACAAGGCCTGTCTCGGCTGTGGTCTGTCACTTCCTTAGTATTGGAACAAGGCCTGTCTCGGCTGTGGTCTGTCACTTCCTTAGTATTGGAACAAGGCTGTGGTCTGACACTTCCTTAGTATTGGAACAAGGCTGTGGTCTGACACTTCCTTAGTATTGGAACAAGGCCTGTCTCAGCTGTGGTCTGTCACTTCCTTAGTATTGGAACAAGGCTGTGGTCTGACACTTCCTTAGTATTGGAACAAGGCCTGTCTCAGCTGTAGTCTGTCACTTCCTTAGTATTGGAACAAGGCTGTGGTCTGACACTTCCTTAGTATTGGAACAAGGCCTGTCTCAGCTGTGGTCTGACACTTCCTTAGTATTGGAACAAGGCCTGTCTGGGCTGTGGTCTGACACTTCCTTAGTATTGGAACAAGGCCTGTCTCGGCTGTGGTCTGACACTTCCTTAGTATTGGAACAAGGCCTGTCTGGGCTGTGGTCTGACACTTCCTTAGTATTGGAACAAGGCTGTGGTCTGACACTTCCTTAATATTGGAACAAGGCCTGTCTCGGCTGTGGTCTGACACTTCCTTAGTATTGGAACAAGGCCTGTCTCGGCTGTGGTCTGACACTTCCTTAGTATTGGAACAAGGCCTGTCTCGGCTGTGGTCTGACACTTCCTTAGTTTTGGAACAAGGCCTGTCTCAGCTGTGGTCTGACACTTCCTTAGTATTGGAACAAGGCCTGTCTCGGCTGTTGTCTGTCACTTCCTTAGTATTGGAACAAGGCCTGTCTTGGCTGTGGTCTGACACTTCCTTAGTATTGGAACAAGGCCTGTCTCGGCTGTGGTCTGAAAATAAACAAATAGAACCCTATTCCATAGTACACTACTACCCTATAGACCCTGGTCAAAAGTGGGTCACTATATAGTGTATAGGGTGGCATTTGGTAATCTGTGGAATATTTAACTCTGTCCACTCCCCCTGAGAAGAATTGTTTAAAAAAAATGATTTAACCTTTATTTAACTAGGCAAGTCAGTTAAGAACAAATTCTTATTTACAATGACAGCCTACTCCGGCCAAGCCCAGACGACGCTGGGCCAATTGTGTGCCGCCCTTAGGGACTCCCAATCGCGGCCGGATGTGATGCAGGCCGGATTCGAACCAGGTACTATAGTGATGCCTCTTGCACTGAGATGCAGTGCCTTAGACCACCGCGCCACACGGGAGCCCTTGGCCTGGCGATGTGGTTGAAGGGTGTGTCAGATCAGACTACATGACCCCTGATAACCTCTAGAGGGATATATGCTGCCGTAAATGAACACATTCTGACATAACAGGTATTTCATATACTTAATATTTGTTCCTAAACTGTCAGTCTACAAAACGTACTGTTCATCCCCATCTGTGCTGAGTTACCAAAGACGTGATAAGAAACGGGCTATAATATAATATAACATATTATTTCATGAAGTTTCAAATCTTGACGCAAGCTCATCTAGAAAACTAGAAAGATGGAATCAACATAATCTGGTCTGTGAATGTCCTAATTATAGGGTGTGAGTGTTTCCGGCTGGTCAGTGTGTGTGTGTGAGTAAGTGTGTGTGTGTGTGTGTGTGTGTGTGTGTGTGTGTTGGTCAAAGCCAAAACGGCCCCCCCGAGAGATTAGAACTGCCACGGCCTTCTGGGGGATTACTGCTGGGACCACCTGCTCCACTCTAAGGCGGTTGGAAACACAGACACGCCCTTATGTATGCTCTGCCCATCTCTCTCCCCTGAGGGATCACTTCTACATAGTTATATATACACACTCGGTTTATAATATGCTTTAAACACAGTCACTCATAAAGTAGGCCTATAGTATCAGTCGGTATTAGCTCGCCTGTGGATGGGAAAAACAACCTGTGGTTACCTTGGTTACCGGATTGGCTCACAGCAAAAACGTCACCTTTTCCAAATGCAATTTTCTCGTTGTCTGCTTACAATTACAGTACAAAACTACCTTTATGGTCGGCAGGTAGCCTAGTGGTTAAGAGCGTGTGTGAAATGTGAAATATCACATTTACATAAGTATTCAGACCCTTTACTAAGTATTTTGTTGAAGCAACTTTGGCAGTGATTTTAAACTCAAGTATTCTTGGGTATGACGCTACAAGCTTGGCACATCTGTTTTTTGGGGGTTTATTTGGTTGGATGGGGAACATCGATGCACAGCTATTTTCAGGTCTCTCCAGAGATGTTCGATTGGGTTCGAGTCCGGGCTCTGGCTGGGCCACTCAAGGACATTCAGAGCCTTGTTCCGAAGCCATCTCTCTTGTCTTGGCTGTGTGCTTAGAGTCGTTGTCCTGTTGGAAGGTAAACTTCCGCCCCAGTCTGAGGTCCTGAGTGCTCTGGAGCAGGTTTTCATCAAGGATCTCTCTGTACTTTGCTCCGTTCATCTTTCCCTTGATCCCGACTAGTCTCCCAGTCCCTGCTGCTGAAAAACATCCCCACAGCATGATGCTGCCACCACCATGCTTCACTGTAGGGATGGTGCCAGGTTTCCTCCAGATGTGACGCTTGGAATTTAGGCCAAAGTGTTCAATCTTGGATTCATCAGACCAGAGAATCTTGTGTGTGCCTTTCCAAGTCATGTCCAATCAATTGAATTTACCACAGGTGGACTCCAATCAAGATGTAGAAATATCTCAATGGAAACAGGATGCACTTGAGCTCAATTTCAAGTCTCATAGTAAAAGGTCTGAATACTTTTGTAAATAAGGTATTTGATTTTTTTCTTCTAAAAAAACTTTTCGCTTTGTCATTATGGGGTATTGTGGGTAGATTGATGAGGATTTATTTTTTTATGTATTTAATCCATTTTAGAATAATGCTAATGTGGAAAGAGGAAGGGGCCTGAAGACTTTCCCAGATATACTGTATAATGATATTTCCTACTGACTATATTTCCTACTGTAATTTTTCAGATCCCCTAACAATACAATACAGGTCCATCTAAACCCTGATATTATGACATAACAACCATTCCGGGACCTGACTCCAACCATTCCGGGACCTGACTCCAAAAGCCAGCCACCGATGGCCAGTACCTGAAACTATGTTCTATTGATTGTTTCCTCATGGCAGAGTCTGCACAGGGCTGAATGTTCAATATCTCAAATATTTTGGAAGCAAGTATTTTATATAGTAGCTTGAATTGAAACAAACGGATTGATGTGTTTTGGGACGAGTCTTGTCCTTAAGGCAGAGACTGTGGCAGAACAGTCAACATTGGCTGAATAAGACGCTAGACTGATGAATAAGACGCTAGACTGATGAATAAGACACTAGACTGATGAATAAGACACTAGACTGATGAGTAAAACACTAGACTGATGAGTAAGACACTAGACTAGACTGATGAGTAAGACACTAGACTGATGAGTAAGACACTAGACTGATGAATAAGACGCTAGACTGATGAATAAGATGCTAGACTGATGAATAAGATGCATATCAGTACTAATTCATCCAACTGTTTTATTTGAATGAATACAGTAACTGTGTAAATTAACGCCATATGGCTGGGGTTGAGAGGATTTGAGGAGGGGAAGCTGCTGGGTGTCATGAGGTCAGCAATGTGATCATCCTCACCCTGTTACACACACACACACACACACACACACACACACACACAGAAATAAACACAAATATACTGTAAATGCATACAGATATTACTGTAAATGCATACAGATATTACTGTAAATGCATACAGCTATTCAACAATATATACACAAGTGTGCACACACAGACAAACGTAATACCCGAGACCTCCAGCTCTCCTCTCCCAGTAATGATGTCCAGTATCCTGTGTCCCTAAGCTCCTCCCCTGCTGGGCTCAGACAGACAGACAGTAATGAGCCAAGCACAGAGAGCCTTCAGGGTGCGTCCACACACACAAAGACCGGAGCGCGCGCGCACACACACGCACGCACGCGGTCAGCCTGGACCAGCCAAGGGGAGGGATGTTGAGACTTCAGCCATTATAGAATGTGTTGACACAATATTTCAACTAGATAGAGATTTATACAACATCACATTACTACTTTAAATCCTTCATGTGTCTTAAGGACAATAACACATAGCATGATAGTAGCCTTCTTATCTTGTACCATGAGGTGGTGTACTCTCTCCCTGACAAAAATATGATATGATTTTCGGCATGCTGAAGCTAGGTATTGGAAATAGACTAAATAACCATAATCTCCGGAAGTCTGCAAATATTGGCTCACTTTGCCATTCCATTACTGATAATTCCGATGTGCGCACTGTTTCTGTCAACAGCGCTCCGGGACTGCGTCAGGGCGATATTTTACAAAGTGAGAGTTCTCAAACAGAATGACGATTTTTTTTTTAACTCTTAAAAACGTTTAAATAGGCAATAAACACAATTGACAATCTATTCACACTCAACTCAGCTGCCTACAATAGCTGTCATTTGGAATAGATAGGCTAGATGATTTAACAGTAAATCAATAGGAATAGTCAACTACATATGATTATATAGCCCCTAACGGAGACATATAAACTGTGCAAATGCAAACGCAAATATGTGTCCCAATACTTCAGGCGTCATTCTTATTGGCCGGGAGGGTGGAAATCAACAGGTGAATTCACACGGTTGTAAACGCCATTGGTTGCTCCGTAAAGGTAGCGTATAGCCAGCCACTGGCCGTAAAACTCATCCAACATTTATTACTGTAGCACACAGCATATTCCTGTGACGCAGCGCATAACGATACAGAGATGGGCTAGGCTAAAAGTTGCAATCTATACTGTTAAAACTACAGTTGACTTACTCCGACGTTTTCGCCTTTGCTTGGATACGCAGCCACTTTCCCGACTCCTTTCACAGGCATTCTGCTCTGTAGAAGTTGTGAAACCCTGTAGCTTTATGTTATCCGTAAAGCAAGTGTTTTGTGGCTTGTTATGGCTTGTAGAACTGGTATCTCTTAAATTATACCCTAGTCTTTAAAATGAAACGGCTTGTGACAGTGATCCTAGAAATTCATCTAGCTCGCTGCAGTTCCTCCGACGTCAGACTCCGTGTTCCTTTAAAATTATTATAGTGATTTCCGTGGGAGCCGAAACATTCTTGCCAACTGAGGAGCGACTTTCAACCCAGCCGGACTACTTTATGAATAGAGAGACGGGGCGGGGGGAGGGGGTCTACTAATGTTACCCGTTTCTGTATCAACTTCAATGGGCATCTACAAACGGATCGAATAACTGGCATATGTATTAGTCCATTTTCTGTAATCGTCTTCCGATACAGAAAATGTTTATATATATTTTGTACGGATAATATTTTACTCCACCCCTCTCTGGCAGTGTGGATTCTCCCGGAATGGATTCATCGATTTTAAAATGTTCTCTAAAGTTCAGTACAATTGTATCAAATCAATTCACTGGGGGCCTTGAAAGCCTAGTGTGATACACAGATTGCAGAGTTTCTATAAATAGACCTTTTAGCACAAAGTATAGTGCTCGGTGCACACAGCGAGTTACATATCTCCCGTAGCTTCGGTGTTATAACGACACATCCAGAATTCAAAAATAAGAAACTTAAATCCTGTGAGGGAGACAGCCTGTAGTCTCCTATTGAACTTTCCTGGGACCAGGGAGGAGTCAAGCGCAAGTGTTGGTTCAGGAACGTTTGTTTTTGTTTGAGGTATTCCAGTCAATCAATCAATCACATTTATTTATAAAGCCCTTTTTTACATCAGCTGATGTCACAAGGAGCTGTACAGAAACCCAGCTTAAAAGCCCAAACAGAAAACAATGCAGGTGTAGAAGTCCTATACAATTAGCATATCTCCTATAGGATTCATGCACCTTGGTAGGACTGCAGGGCAGTCGAGTAAGTGGGCATTGGATTCAATAACTGTTATTTATCTCCATAAGGGTGTCAAGGTGCTTTGCAACGTATGTGCGTGTGTGCGTGTGAACGTGAATGTGTGTGTGTCCATGTGCATTTCTACATGTACAGTACCAGTCAAATGATTGAACACACCTACTTATTCCAGGGTTTAAAAAAAAACGATTTTCTACATTGTAGAATAATAGTGAAGACATCAAAACGATGAAATGACACATATGGAATCATGTAGTAACCAAAAAAGTGTTCAATCAAAATATATTTTATATTTGAGATCCAGAAAAGAGCTGTTAAATTCTACAACCACCTAAAAGGAAGCGAGTCCCAAACCTCCCATAACAAAGCCATCACCTACAGAGAGATGAACCTGGAGAAGAGTCCCCTAAGCAAGCTGGTACTGGGGCTCAGTTCACAAACACAAACAGACCTCACAGAGCCCCAGGACAGCAACACAATTAGACCCAACCAAATCATGAGAAAACAAAAAAATAATTACTTGACACATTGGAAAGAATTAACAACAAAAAGAGGAAACTGGCCCTAAACAGAGAGTACACAGTGGCAGAATACCTGACCACTGTGACTGACCCAAAGAACTTTGAATACAAACTCTATTTTGATAAACTCTCATATCTACTGGGTGAAATACCACAGTGTGCCATCACAGCAGCAAGATTTGTGACCTGTTGCCACAAGAAAAGGGCAACCAGTGAAGAACAAACACCATTGTAAATACAACCCATATTTATGTTTATTTATTTTCCCTTTTGTACTTTAACTATTTGCACATCGTTACAACACTTTATCTAGCCATAATATAACATTTAAAAAGTCTCTAATCATTTGGAACTTTTGTGAGTGTAATGTTTATTGTTCATTTTTGATTGTTTGTTTGTTTAACTTTAATTTATTATCTATTTTACTTGCTTTGGCAATGTTAACATGTGTTTATCATGCCAATATAGCCCCTTGAATTGAATTGAGAGGGAGAGAGAAGGGGGGGTCGAAGAGAGGAAGCGAGAGAGGGGGAGAGAGGGAGAGAGGGGGAGAGAGAGAGGGAAAGGGAGAGGGAGAGAGAGAGGGAGAAAGAGGTTTGAAGAGAGCGAGCTATAGTTATTGAAGGGGGCAGACAGAGTGATGCTTGTCTAACCCTGGGATCTACTGTACAGTAGGTGTAGGTGTGTGGGTGACTGTCTGTGAGACCTAAAATGTTAACAAACCCTGGCAACCAACCCTCCCCTCCTCCCAACCAAACCCTGGCAACCAACCCTCCCCTCCTCCCAACCAAACCCTGGCAACCAACCCTCCCCTCCTCCCAACCAAACCCTGCAGGTAGAAACCCCTACAGACCTGCTGCTTCCCTGCCCCAGAAAACGTATACCTCCCGAATAGCTACAGTCAAAGTATCTGACAGTAGAAACA
This sequence comes from Oncorhynchus mykiss, assembly GCF_013265735.2. NCBI lineage: Eukaryota > Metazoa > Chordata > Actinopteri > Salmoniformes > Salmonidae > Oncorhynchus > Oncorhynchus mykiss. The sequence continues at coordinate 76,486,298 of NC_048575.1, read as the reverse complement.
GATGACAAAGTTTAACTATAGGAGCACAGGTTGCCTGCCTCAGATAATAGCATCAGCAGAACATATACATGATTTAAAGTAAAGGAGCCTAAATACAGCCACGCATACCAAAGCCCAAGCGCGAGTCACATGTTTTACCAGGCAGAGTGTAATCCCAGTGCAGGCAGGGCCAGGCAGGCGCTGGCGCTGAGGCTGGGACTGAAGGCCAGGATGTTCATAGAAACAGCAGGGAAGTTTCTCCCATATTGGAAGATGGTTAGTGTTATTCGGAATCCTTGGGACGTCCCTGCCCAAGATGAATGCACTAAATGTAAGTGGCTCTGGATTAGAGCATGTGCTAAATTACTAAAATGTCAACATAGTAACCCTAGCCCTAACTTTAACCTTTACCCTAGCCCTAACCTTAATTGTCAGAGACTCCAGTAAGCCAAGTTATAGACTGTTTTCTCTACTACAGCATGGCAAGCGGTACCGGAGCACCAAGTCTAGGACCAAAAGACTCCTCAACAGCTTCTACCTCCAAACCATTAGACTGCTGAAAAATTCATAAAATCGCCACCGGACAATTTACATTGACCCCCCCTCCCCCCTCCTTTTGTACACTGCTGCTACTTGCTGTTTGTTATCTACGCATAGTCACTTTGCCCCCACCTACATGTACAGATTACCTCAACTAACCTGTACCCCCGCACACTGACTCGGTACCGGTACCCCTGTATACAGCCTCGTTATTCTTATTGTGTTGCTTTTTATTATGACTTTTTATTTTAGTCTACTTGGTAAATATTTTCTTCTTCTTGAACTGCACTGTTGGTTTAAGGGCTTGTAAGTAAAGCATTTCACGGTAGAGTCTACACTTGTTGTATTCGGAGCATTTGACAAATAAAGTTTGATTTGATTTGATTTTGAACCATAATCTTAACCCTAACCTGAACCCCTACCTTAACTCTAACCTTAACCCTTACCATAATATTAACCCTTACCTTAACCCTAACCTTAACCCTTACCTTAACTCTAACCTTAACCCTTACCATAATCTTAACCCTTACCTTAACCCTAACCTTAACCCTTACCTTAACTCTAACCTTAACCCTTACCTTAACCTTAACCCTTACCTTAACCCTAACCTTAACTCTAACCTTAACCCTTACCTTAACCCTAACCTTAACCCTTACCTTAACCCTAACCTTAACCCCTACCTTAACCCTAACCTTAACCCTAACCTTAACCCTTACCTTAACCTTAACCCTTACCTTAACCTTAACCCTTACCTTAACCTTAACCCTAACCTTAACCCTTACCTTAACCTTAACCCTTACCTTAACCTTAACCCTTACCTTAACCTTAACCCTTACCTTAACCCTAACCTTAACCCTTACCTTAACCTTAACCCTTACCTTCACCCTAACCTTAACTCTAACCTTAACCCTTACCTTAACCCTAACCTTAACCCTTACCTTAACCCTAACCTTAACCCTTACCTTAACCCTAACCTTACCTTAACCTTAACCCTTACCTTAACCTTAACCCTAACCTTAACCCTTACCTTAACCCTTACCTTAACCCTTACCTTAACCCTAACCTTAACCCCTACCTTAACCCTAACCTTACCTTAACCTTAACCCTTACCTTAACCTTAACCCTTACCTTAACCCTAACCTTAATCCTTACCTTAACCTTAACCCTTACCTTAACCTTAACCCTTACCTTAACCTTAACCCTTACCTTAACCCTAACCTTAACCCTTACCTTAACCTTAACCCTTACCTTAACCCTAACCTTAACCTTAACTCTAACCTTAACCCTTCCCTTAACCCTAACCTTAACCCTTACCTTAACCCTAACCTTAACCCTTACCTTAACCCTAACCTTACCTTAACCTTAACCCTTACCTTAACCTTAACCCTAACCTTAACCCTTACCTTAACCCTTACCTTAACCCTAACCTTAACCCTTACCTTAACCCTTACCTTAACCCTTACCTTAACCCTAACCTTAACCCTTACCTTAACCCTTACCTTAACCTTAACCCTTACCTTAACCTTAACCCTTACCTTAACCCTTACCTTAACCTTTACCTTAACCTTAACCCTTACCTTAACCTTTACCTTAACCCTTACCTTAACCTTTACCTTAACCCTTACCTTAACCTTAACCCTTACCTTAACCCTAACCTTAACCCTTACCTTAACCTTAACCCTAAACTTAACCCTAATCTTAACCTTAACCCTTACCTTAACCTTAACCCTAACCCTAACCGTAACTGTTTAAAATGTAAACTGAAATGAGGCAACGTCAGAGTTGGGACGTCCCACGGTTTAGCTTGATCACGAGTAGGGAGCCTTGTTGTCATTGTCACCAGCCAGCACGTCCCTTGTGTGACCACCGCTCAAGGCCAGGCAGAGGACTCCTGTTAGCCCCCTAACCTTCTCTGTTCCGCATGAGGTCTCCCTCACTTCCCATTAGCGTTACTCTGTTACATACACAGGGCCGGGAAGGGGGGTGATGGTGCTAAATACAGGGTCAGGGCTGGGGGGTGATGGTGCTAAACACAGGGCCAGGGGGTGATGGTGCTAAACACAGGGCCAGGGCTGGGGGGTGATGGTGCTAAACACAGGGTCAGGGCTGGGGGGTGATGGTGCTAAACACAGGGCCAGGGGGTGATGGTGCTAAACACAGGGTCAGGGCTGGGGGGTGATTGTGCTAAACACAGGGCCAGGGGGTGATGGTGCTAAACACAGGGTCAGGGCTGGGGGGTGATGGTGCTAAACACAGGGCCAGGGGGTGATGGTGCTAAACACAGGGTCAGGGGGAGATGGTGCTAAACACAGGGTCAGGGCTGGGGGGTGATGGTGCTAAACACAGGGCCAGGGGGTGATGGTGCTAAACACAGGGTCAGGGGGTGATGGTGCTAAACACAGGGTCAGGGCTGGGGGGTGATGGTGCTAAACACAGGGTCAGGGCTGGGGGGTGATGGTGCTAAACAGAGGGCCAGGGGGTGATGGTGCTAAACACAGGGTCAGGGCTGGGGGGTGATGGTGCTAAACACAGGGCCAGGGGGTGATGGTGCTAAACACAGGGTCAGGGGGTGATGGTGCTAAACACAGGGTCAGGGCTGGGGGGTGATGGTGCTAAACACAGGGTCAGGGCTGGGGGGTGATGGTGCTAAACACAGGGCCAGGGGGTGATGGTGCTAAACACAGGGTCAGGGGGTGATGGTGCTAAACACAGGGTCAGGGCTGGGGGGTGATGGTGCTAAACACAGGGTCAGGGCTGGGGGGTGATGGTGCTAAACACAGGGCCAGGGCTGGGGGGTGATGGTGCTAAATACAGGGCCAGAGGGTGATGGTGCTAAACACAGGGTCAGGGCTGGGGGGTGATGGTGCTAAACACAGGGTCAGGGCTGGGGGGTGATGGTGCTAAACACAGGGTCAGGGCTGGGGGGGGTGATGGTGCTAAACACAGGGCCAGGGCTGGGGGGGTGATGGTGCTAAACACAGGGCCAGGGGGTGATGGTGCTAAACACAGGGCCAGGGCTGGGGGGTGATGGTGCTAAACACAGGGCCAGGGCTGGGGGTGTGATGGTGCTAAACACAAGGCCAGGGATGGGGGGGTGATGGTGCTAAACACAGGGCCAGGGCTGGGGGGTGATGGTGCTAAACACAGGGCCAGGGCTGGGGGGGTGATGGTGCTAAACACAGGGCCAGGGCTGGGGGGTGATGGTGCTAAACACAGGGCCAGGGCTGGGGGGTGATGGTGCTAAACACAGGGCCGGGATGGGGGGTGATGGTGCTAAACACATGGCCAGGGGGTGATGGTGCTAAACACAGGGTCAGGGCTGGGGGGTGATGGTGCTAAACACAGGGCCAGGGCTGGGGGGGTGATGGTGCTAAACACAGGGCCAGGGCTGGGGGGTGATGGTGCTAAACTCAGGGCCAGGGCTGGGGGGGTGATGGTGCTAAACACAAGGCCAGGAATGGGGGGTGATGGTGCTAAACACAGGGCCAGGGCTGGGGGGTGATGGTGCTAAACACAGGGCCAGGGCTGGGGGTGTGATGGTGCTAAACACAGGGCCAGGGCTGGGGGGTGATGGTGCTAAACACAGGGCCAGGGCTGGGGGGGTGATGGTGCTAAACACAGGGCCAGGGCTGGGGGGTGATGGTGCTAAACCCAAGGCCAGGGCCGGTGGGTGATGGTGCTAAACACAGGGCTGGGGGGTGATGGTGCTAAACACAGGGTCAGGGCTGGGGGGTGATGGTGCTAAACACAGGGCCAGGGCTGGGGGTGTGATGGTGCTAAACACAAGGCCAGGGATGGGGGGGTGATGGTGCTAAACACAGGGCCAGGGCTGGGGGGTGATGGTGCTAAACACAGGGCCAGGGCTGGGGGGGGTGATGGTGCTAAACACAGGGTCAGGGCAGGGGGGTGATGGTGCTAAACAAAGGGCCAGGGCTGGGGGGTGATGGTGCTAAACACAAGGCCAGGGCTGGGGGGGTGATGGTGCTAAACACAAGGCCAGGACTGGGGGGTGATGGTGCTAAACACAAGGCCAGGGCTGGGGGGTGATGGTGCTAAACACAGGGTCCGGGCTGGGGGGTGATGGTGCTAAACACAAGGCCAGGGATGGGGGGTGATGGTGCTAAACACAGGGCCAGGGCTGGGGGGTGATGGTGCTAAACACAAGGCCAGGGCCGGTGGGTGATGGTGCTAAACACAGGGCTGGGGGGTGATGGTGCTAAACACAGGGTCAGGGCTGGGGGGTGATGGTGCTAAACACAAGGCCAGGGCTGGGGGGTGATGGTGCTAAACACAGGGTCAGGGCTGGGGGTGATGGTGCTAAACAAAGGGCCAGGGCTGGGGTGGTGATGGTGCTAAATACAGGGCCAGGGGGTGATGGTGCTAAACACAGGGTCAGGGCTGGGGGGTGATGGTGCTAAACACAGGGGCAGGGCTGGGGGGGGGGGGGGTGATGGTGCTAAACACAGGGCCAGGGCTGGGGGATGATGGTGCTAAACACAGGGCCAGGGCTGGGGGGTGATGGTGCTAAACACAGGGCCAGGGCTGGGGGGTGATGGTGCTAAACACAGGGCCGGGATGGGGGGTGATGGTGCTAAACACAGGGCCAGGGGGTGATGGTGCTAAACACAGGGTCAGGGCTGGGGGGTGATGGTGCTAAACACAGGGCCAGGGCTGGGGGGGTGATGGTGCTAAACACAGGGCCAGGGCTGGGGGTGTGATGGTGCTAAACACAAGGCCAGGGATGGGGGGGTGATGGTGCTAAACACAGGGCCAGGGCTGGGGGGTGATGGTGCTAAACACAGGGCCAGGGCTGGGGGGGTGATGGTGCTAAACACAGGGTCAGGGCAGGGGGGTGATGGTGCTAAACAAAGGGCCAGGGCTGGGGGGTGATGGTGCTAAACACAAGGCCAGGGCTGGGGGGGTGATGGTGCTAAACACAAGGCCAGGACTGGGGGGTGATGGTGCTAAACACAAGGCCAGGGCTGGGGGGTGATGGTGCTAAACACAGGGTCCGGGCTGGGGGGTGATGGTGCTAAACACAAGGCCAGGGATGGGGGGTGATGGTGCTAAACACAGGGCCAGGGCTGGGGGGTGATGGTGCTAAACACAAGGCCAGGGCCGGTGGGTGATGGTGCTAAACACAGGGCTGGGGGGTGATGGTGCTAAACACAGGGTCAGGGCTGGGGGGTGATGGTGCTAAACACAAGGCCAGGGCTGGGGGGTGATGGTGCTAAACACAGGGTCAGGGCTGGGGGTGATGGTGCTAAACAAAGGGCCAGGGCTGGGGTGGTGATGGTGCTAAATACAGGGCCAGGGGGTGATGGTGCTAAACACAGGGTCAGGGCTGGGGGGTGATGGTGCTAAACACAGGGTCAGGGCTGGGGGGGGGGGGGGTGATGGTGCTAAACACAGGGCCAGGGCTGGGGGGGTGATGGTGCTAAACACAGGGCCAGGGCTGGGGGGTGATGGTGCTAAACACAGGGCCAGGGCTGGGGGGTGATGGTGCTAAACACAGGGCCGGGATGGGGGGTGATGGTGCTAAACACAGGGCCAGGGGGTGATGGTGCTAAACACAGGGTCAGGGCTGGGGGGTGATGGTGCTAAACACAGGGCCAGGGCTGGGGGGGTGATGGTGCTAAACACAGGGCCAGGGCTGGGGGGTGATGGTGCTAAACTCAGGGCCAGGGCTGGGGGGGTGATGGTGCTAAACACAAGGCCAGGAATGGGGGGTGATGGTGCTAAACACAGGGCTAGGGCTGGGGGGTGATGGTGCTAAACACAGGGCCAGGGCTGGGGGTGTGATGGTGCTAAACACAAGGCCAGGGATGGGGGGGGTGATGGTGCTAAACACAGGGCCAGGGCTGGGGGGTGATGGTGCTAAACACAGGGCCAGGGCTGGGGGGGTGATGGTGCTAAACACAGGGCCAGGGCTGGGGGGTGATGGTGCTAAACACAAGGCCAGGGCCGGTGGGTTATGGTGCTAAACACAGGGCTGGGGGGTGATGGTGCTAAACACAGGGTCAGGGCTGGGGGGTGATGGTGCTAAACACAAGGCCAGGGCTGGGGGGTGATGGGTCTAAACACAGGGTCAGGGCTGGGGGGTGATGGTGCTAAACACAAGGCCAGGGCCGGGGGGTGATGGTGCTAAACACAGGGCTGGGGGGTGATGGTGCTAAACACAGGGCCAGGGCTGGGGGGTGATGGTGCTAAACACAGGGTCAGGGCTGGGGGGTGATGGTGCTAAACACAAGGCCAGGGCTGGGGGGTGATGGTGCTAAATACAGGGATGGGGGGTGATGGTGCTAAATACAGGGATGGGGGGTGATGGTGCTAAATACAGGGATGGGGGGTGATGGTGCTAAATACAGGGATGGGGGGTGATGGTGCTAAATACAGGGATGGGGGTGATGGTGCTAAATACAGGGATGGGGGGTGATGGTGCTAAATACATGGATGGGGGTGATGGTGCTAAATACAGGGATGGGGGGTGATGGTGCTAAACACAGGGATGGGGGTGATGGTGCTAAACACAGGGCTGGGGGGTGATGGTGCTAAACACAAGGCCCGCTGGGGGGCACTGGGGGTGGCCAGTGGGGCTGAGCTGGGGAACCAGTGGGTGTGTGTGGTGTGCTGTTGGCGGTCATGGTGCTGTTCGTGGTGGTGTGTGCAAGCATGTATTTGTGTGTGAGAGAGAAAGAGTCACAGTCTACTTGAACAGAGCAATACTCAATCATGAGGCATCAGAGCCAAAGGAGCTGAGTAATATTAAGAATGCTGTAGATGGAGGGAAGGTAGTTTGGAAACCTACCAAAAAACAATTAGGCAACAACAAATTCAATCCCTTTTAGACAACTTCCTGGATAAAACGTTCCACTGTAGTAGTGAAGGTGTAAACTTGGCAGTAGAAAATCTTGATAGTATATTGACTTCCCAGTCAAATCAAAAAATCTCAAATAGAAAACCGAAGAAAATGAACAATGAGAAATGGTTTGATGAAGAATGCAAAAATCTAAGAAAGAAATTGATAAACCTGTCCAACCAAAAACATATAGACCCGGAAAACCTGAGTCTACGCCTTCACTATGGTGAATCACTAAAACAATACAGAAATAGACTACGGAAAAAGAAGGAACAGCACATCAGAAATCAGCTCAATGTAATTGAAGAATCCATAGACTCTAACCACTTCTGGGAAAATTGGAAAACACTAAACAAACAACACAAATAATTATCTATCCAAAATGGAGATGTATGGGTAAACCACTTCTCCAATCCCTTTAGCTCTGTAACAAAGAATTAACAGCAAAAGCATATACATGATCAATTACACATCTTAGAATCAACTATTAAAGACTACCAGAACCCACTGGATTATCCAATTACATTGAATGAACTACAGCACAAAATACAAACCCTCCAACCCAAAAAAGGCCTGTGGTGTTGATGGTATCCTCAATGAAATTATCAAATATGCAGACAACAAATTCCAATTGGCTATACTAAAATTCTTTAATATCATCCTTAGCTCTGGCATCTTCCCCAATATTTGGAACCAAGGACTGATCACCCAAATCCACAAAAGTGGAGACAAATTTGACCCCAATAACTACCGTGGGATATGCGTCAACAGTAACCTTGGGTAAATCCTCTGCATTATCATTAACAGCAGACTTGTACATTTCCTCAGTGAAAACAATGTACTAAATTACCGTACAACAGACCATGTATTCCCTCTGCACACCCTAATTGACAACCAAACAAACCAAAACAAAGGCAAAGTCTTATCATGCTTTGTTGATTTCAAAAAAGCTTTCGACTCAATTTGGCCTGAGGGTCTGCTATACAAACTGATGGAAAGTGGTGTTGGGGGAAAAACATACAACATTATAAAATCCATGTACAAAAACAACAAGTGTGCGGTTAAAATAGGCAAAAAACATATATATTTCTTCCCACAGGGCCATGGGGTGAGACAAGGATGCAGCTTAAGCCCCACCCTCTTCAGCATATATATCAACGAATTGGCGAGGGCACTAGAACAGTCCGCAGTACCCGGCCTCACCCTAATAGAACTTGAAGTCAAATGTCTATTGTTTACTGTAGATCTGGTGCTTCTGTCACCAACCAAGGAGGGCCTACAGAAGCACCTAGATTTTCTGCACAGATTATGTCAGACCTTACTGTAAATCTCAGTAAGGCCAAAATAATGGTGTTCCAAAAAAGGTCCAGTCACCAGGACCACAAATACAAATTCCATCTAGACACCGTTGCCATAGAGCACACAAAAAACTATATATATCTCGGCCTAAACATCAGCACCACAGGTAACTTCCACAAAGCTGTGAACGAGCTGAGAGGCAAGGCAAGAAGGACCTTCTCTGCCATCAAAAGGAACATAAAATGTGACATACCAATTAGGATCTGGCTAAAAATACTTGAATCAGTCATAGAGCCCATTGCCCTTTATGGTTGTGAGGTCTGGGGTCCGCTCACCAACCAAGAATTCACAAAATGGGACAAACACCAAATTGAGACTCTGCATGCAGAATTCTGAAAAAACGTAGAACATAGAAAACTTAGAACACCAAATAATGCATGCAGAGCAGAATTAGGCCGATACCCGCTAATGATCAAAATCCAGAAAAAAGCTGTTAAATTCTACAAACACCTAAAAGGAAGCAATTCCCAAACCTTCCATAACAAAGCCATCACCCACAGAGAGATGAACCTGGAGAAGAGCCCTAAGCAAGCTGGTCCTGGGGCTCTGTTCACAAACACAAACACACCCCACAGAGCCCCAGGACAGCAACACAATTAGATCCAACCAAATCATGAGAAAACAAAAAGATAATTACTTGACACATTGGAAAGAATTAACAACAAAACAGAGCAAACTTGAATGCTATTTGGCCCTAAACAGAGAGTACACAGTGGCAGAATACCTGACTACTGTGACTGACCCAAAATTAAGGAAAGCTTTGACTATGTACAGACTCAGTGAGCATAGCCTTGCTATTGAGAAAGGCTGTCGTGGGCAGACCTGGCTCTCAAGAGAAGACAGACTATGTGCTCACTGCCCACAAAAAAATAGGTGGAAACTGAGCTGCACTTCCTAACCTCCTGCCAAGTGTATGATCATATTAGAGACACATATTTCCCTCAGATTACACAGACCCACAAAGACTTTGAAAACAAACCCGATTTTGATAAACTCCCATATCTACTGGGTGAAGTACCACAGTGTGTCATCACAGCAGGAAGATGTGTGTCCCGTTGCCACCAGAAAAGGGCAACCAGTGAAGAACAAACACCATTGGAAATACAACCCATATTTATGCTTATTTATTTTCCCTTGTGTACTTTAACCATTTGTATATCGTTACAACACTATATATATATAATATGACATTTGTAATGTCTTTATTCTTTTGGAACTTTTGTATGTGTAATGTTTACTGTTCATATCACTTTTGTACTGTATATTATCTACCTCACTTGCTTTGTCAATGTTAACATGTGTTTCCCATGACAATAAAGCCCCTTGAATTGAATTTAATTGAATTGAGAGAGAGTGAGAGAGAGAGTGTGAGAGAGAGAGAGAGAGAGAGAGAAAGAGAGACAGACTGAGAGAAAGAGACAGACAGAGAGAGAGAGAGAAATAGAGACAGAGAGAGAGAAAAAGAGAGACAGAGAAAGAGAGAGAGAGAGAGAGAGAGAGAGAGAGAGAGAGAAAGAAAGAAAGACAGAGAGAGAGAGAGAAAGAGAGACAGAAAGGGAGACTAGTTGAGCACCTGGAGCATCAGCATTTGTGGGTTTTGATTACAAGCTCAAAATGGCCAGAAACAAAGACCTTTCTTCTGAAACTCGTCAGTCTATTCTTGTTCTGAGAAATGAAGGCTATTCCATGCGAGAAATTGCCAAGAAACTGAAGATATACAAAGCTGTGTACTACTCCCTTCACAGAACAGCCCAAACTGGCTCTAACCAGAATAGAAAGAGGAGTGGGAGGCCCCGGTGCACAACTGAGCAAGAGGACAAAGTACATTAGAGTGCTTAGTTTGAGAAACAGACGCCTCACAAGTCCTCAACTGACAGCTTCGTTAAATAGTACCAGCAAAACACAAGTCTCAACGTCAACAGTGAAGAGGCGACTCCAGGGAGCTGGCCTTCTAGGCAGTGTTCCTGGAATCAAACCCACAAATGCTGATGCTCCAGATACTTAACTAGTCTAAAGAAGGCCAGGTTTATTACTCAGGACAACAGTTTTCAGATGTGCTAACATAATTGCGAAAGGGTTTTCTAATGATCAATTAGCCTTTTCAAATGATAAATTAGCTAACACAACATGCCATTGGAACACAAAGTGATGGTTGCTGATAACGGGCCTCTGTACGCCTATGTAGATATTCCATTAGAAATCAGCCGTTTCCAGCTACAATAGTCATTTACAACATTAACAATGTCTATACTGTATTTCTGATCAATTTGATGTGATTTTAATGGACAAAAACATTGTTTTTCTTTCAAAAACAAGGACATTTCTAAGTGACCCCAAACTTTTGAACGGTAGTGTGGGTCAACTATCAAGTGAACTCCAATGACCTTTCCTGTCATTTTCACACCAAAGTGTCCAACACAGAGAGAGTAGAGAATACAACACAACACCCATGCAATACAAACATCAACAGTGCACACTGAACTGTGTGTGTGTGTTTGTCTGCCTCTAGGAGAGAGCAATAAGCTAGTCTGTGTTGACTGGCCGTGCTTGACAGATATCTTAGGAGTCCGCTGCGTTAATAAGAGGCAGACAGACATCTCTCTCTTAAATACATCCTCTGTGTTCGCTGTGGGTCAGTTAATGTCTGACTGGCTACTGTGTGTTCGTTGTACTGTGTTGGTGACCTCTAGAGGTTAGGAGAGGACATGAAAGGAGAGCTCAGACAATACTGGAGGCAACATTAAATACATTAAACCATATCCTGAAATATAGAATATCTGTGTGGGAAACATTAAATCATATCCTGATTAGTGTGGCTTTGTGTTGGTTGATGTGTTTTGTCTCCCCGCAGCACAGCACAGGGAGTTTGGGGATTCTAATCTACAGCGTAGTACAATATTCTATATTTTCAGGATATGATTTATCTCTGTGAGAAACATTAGTTAAGCCACGTTTTTATAAATCTCACAGGTGTAAGTGTAAATCAACTGTTATTACTGTTTACGTGCATAATTCATTCAATGTGATGCAACATTGAACTGTGCGTGTGTTCCTTTCATATGGTCCTTTTGGAGAAACAGTAAACAGTGTCTGTACAGTTTCAGTCAGATTAAAATGTGTTTAATTGTGGCCGAGCTTTCGATCAGTCGACCTTTATCAGAGCAACCAGTGCGTGTGAGTGCGCACGTGTGTGTGTGTGTGTGAGTGTGTGTGTGTGTGCGTGTGTGTGCGTGTGAGTGCGCACGTGTGTGTGTGTGTGTGTGTGTGTGTGTGTGTGTGACTTACATCACTAATGGGTGGTGGCTTTTCAAAAATAATTAGAGGCCGTTTAATATGTAGAGACTAACGCAACACAACACTGATGACTAATAAACCAAACAGAAAGAAATAGATTATACAAACATGGTTACATGAGAGAGACGTTGTCCCGACTTGTGAGGGAGAGACACTGTCTCTACACAGTAGGACATGTCAAATCAACAGACACTGTCTCTACACAGTAGGACATGTCAAATCAACAGACACTGTCTCTACACAGTAGGACATGTCAAATCAACAGACACTGTCTATACACAGTAGGACATGTCAAATCAACAGACACTGTCTCTACACAGTAGGACATGTCAAATCAACAGACACTGTCTCTACACAGTAGGACATGTCAAATCAACAGACACTGTCTCTACACAGTAGGACATGTCAAATCAACAGACACTGTCTCTACACAGTAGGACATGTCAAATCAACAGACACTGTCTCTACACAGTAGGACATGTCAAATCAACAGACACTGTCTATAAACAGTAGGACATGTCAAATCAACAGACACTCTCACAGAAAAACGGGATGAAGCTGCACCACATTCCTCATGTTGAGTTTTTACGCTGTCGGGCGTTTTGAAACAGTAAACGAACAATGAGCTGGCTCAGAACAGAACCCCACACTGCAGCAGCAGCAGTGCTCAGATCAGATAAACCCCAGGGTTCTGTCCTCTCTCTGTACAATAACTTCTATTGATTAGTAAATGTAAATGCAGCGTTGTGTTGGTTGATGTGTTCTGTCTGCCCTGCAGTGCAGCACAGGGTGTCGGGTATTTGGGATGTGCTAATTAAATAGGATAAATAGATGCCGGAGTGATCCCTAGGGAAGAGTAGAGGAGCACAGAGCGCTTTGGCAGCCATCAGAGATTCACCCTGCCTTTCATCTCCTCTCTATTTGAGGGAGGGAGGGGAGCTGGAGAGAGAAAGGGAGAGAGAGAGAGAGAGAGAGAGAGAGAGAGAGAGAGAAAGAAAGTGAGAGAGAATAGGAAGGGTGTCTCTTCCATATTATGCAGTCATAATAATAAGATGAAGTGCATTCGGACCAGCCAGGAGGCTGGCCAGGACAAAAACAGCTACAAACATCCTCCAATCAAATAGGCAGTGCATCAACCAACAGATCCAATAGGTCATAGGTATTTAAATTGGTTACAGTGAGAGTTAAAGGGATACTTCAGGATTTTGGCAATCAGGTGGGGTTGTATTTGGAGGGTTTGTATTTGATTTGCAGTGAGTGTATATACAGCCGGGAGACGCTGAAAGGATTCTGGATGGTGTTTAGTTAACTCCATGTCTAACCTTAACCCTTACCTTAACCCTTACCTTAACCCTAACCTTAACCTTAACCCTTACCTTAACCCTTACCTTAACCCTAACCTTAACCCTTACTTTAACCCTTACCTTAACCCTAACCTTAACCTTAACCCTAACCTTAACCCTAACCTTAACCCTTACCTTAACCCTTACCTTAACCCTTAGCTTACCCCTAACCTTAACCCTAACCTTAACCCTAACCTTAACCCTAACCTTAACCCTTACCTTAACCCTTACCTTAACCCTTACCTTATCCCTTACCTTATCCCTTACCTTACCCCTAACCTTAACCCTTACTTTAACCCTTACCTTAACCCTAACCTTAACCTTAACCCTAACCTTAACCCTAACCTTAACCCTTACCTTAACCCTTACCTTAACCCTTACCTTATCCCTTACCTTATCCCTTACCTTACCCCTAACCTTAACCCTTACCTTAACCCTTAGCTTACCCCTAACCTTAACCCTTACCTTAACCCTTACCTTACCCCTAACCTTACCCCTTACCTTAACCCTTACCTTAACCCTTAGCTTACCCCTAACCTTAACCCTTACCTTAACCCTTACCTTACCCCTTACCTTATCCCTTACCTTACCCCTTACCTTAACCCTTACCTTACCCCTAACCTTACCCCTTACCTTAACCCTTACCTTAACCCTTAGCTTACCCCTAACCTTAACCCTTACCTTAACCCTTACCTTATCCCTTACCTTAACCCTTACCTTAACCCTTACCTTATCCCTTACCTTAACCCTTACCTTATCCCTTACCTTAACCCTTACCTTATCCCTTACCTTAACCCTTACCTTATCCCTTACCTTATCCCTTACCTTAACCCTTACCTTAACCCTTAGCTTACCCCTAACCTTAACCCTTACCTTATCCCTTACCTTACCCCTTACCTTATCCCTTACCTTAACCCTTAGCTTACCCCTAACCTTAACCCTTACCTTAACCCTTACCTTATCCCTTACCTTAACCCTTACCTTATCCCTTACCTTAACCCTTACCTTATCCCTTACCTTAACCCTTACCTTATCCCTTACCTTAACCCTTACCTTAACCCTTACCTTATCCCTTACCTTAACCCTTACCTTAACCCTTACCTTATCCCTTACCTTATCCCTAACCTTAACCCTTACCTTAACCCTTACCTTATCCCTTACCTTATCCCTAACCTTAACCCTTAGCTTACCCCTAACCTTAACCCTTACCTTATCCCTTACCTTATCCCTAACCTTAACCCTTACCTTAACCCTTACCTTACCCCTTACCTTATCCCCCCCCCTACCCAACCTTAAAGGGATACATTGAAATTTTGAGGCCCTTCATCTACTTCCCCAGAGTCAGATGAACTTGTGGATACCATTTGTATATCTCTGTGTGCAGTTTGAAGGAAGCTGCCAACGAAACTACACATAACCTCCTTCATACAGTAATGAAAATGTAGCTGCATATGGACCCAGTCATTACATTACTAATCCTCTGTTCCTGTGAGATTCAGCCATATTGTCTGCAGTCTGCTGGTCTTCTTTAATAAAAGAAAAGGAGACATGTTGCTGTAACAGTCTCATACTTCTGTATTCTGCATATCAATAAATGATTTGAAAATGCATTTGGAGTGATCGTATTTGCAAAACGAAGTGCTTTGTAAATATGCGTCCCCTCTCTGCTCTGCCTTCTCAGGACTGCATGAGTCAGTGGATGCAACGTCTGTGTGTGTGTGTGTGTGTGTGTGTGTGTGGCTGTGTGTGTGTGTGTGTGTGTGTTTGTGTGTGTGTGTGTGTTTGTGTGTGTGTGTGTGTGTGTGTGTGTGTGTGTGTGTGTGTGTGTGTGTGTGTGTGTCTGTGTGTGTGTGTGTGTGTGTGTGTGTGTGTGTGTGTGTGTGCGTCTCTTTGTGAGTGTGGCAGGCTGCAGTATAAATCAATGGTGTTCCCAATCTGCTAAATGCCATTGTAATGTGTCCGGGGCGAGGTCGGCCATCGACGACAACAAGCCAGCAGTCTCCTTCCCTCCCTCCCTCCCTCCCTCCCTCCCTCCCTCCCTCCCTCCCTCCCTCCCTCCCTCCCTCCCTCCTTTCTTTCTTTCTTTCTTTCTTTCTTCCCTCCTTTCTGTTTTGACTCTGAAAAATGCAACTTTGTTATTGAGGCCGGCTACCAACTTGTTATTCCAGAAATATACAGTTGAAGTCGGAAAGTATTCAGATCCCTTTACTTTTACCACATTTTGTTATGTCACAGTCTTATTCTAAAATTGATTCATCTACACACAATACCCCATAATGTCAAAGCAAAAAAACTGGTTTTTAGAGATTTTATTACAAATAAAAAAACGTAAATATCACATTTACATAAGTATTCAGACACTTTGCTCAGTACTTTGTTGAAGCACCTTCAGCAGGAATTACAGCCTCGAGTCTTCTTGGGATGGGGAGCGTCGTAGCACAGCTATTTTCAGGTTTCTCCAGAGATGTTCGATCGTGTTCCAGGCTCTGGCTGGGCCACTCAAGGACATTCAGAGACTTGTCCCGAAGCAACTCCTGGTTGTCTTGCCTGTGTGCTTAGCATTGTTGTCCTGTTGGAAGGTGAACCTTCGTCCCAGTCTGAGGTCCTGAGCGCGCTGTAGCAGGTTTTCATCAAGGATCTCTCTGCACTTTGCTCTGTTCATCTTTCCCTTGATCCTGATTAGTCTCCCAGTCCCTGCCTCTGAAAAACATCCCCACAGCATGATGCTGCCACCACCATGCTTCACTGTAGGGATGGTGCCAGGTTTCCTCCAGACGTCACACTTTGCATTCAGGACAAAGATTCCAATCTTGGTTTCATCAGACCAGAGAATCTTTTGGCAAACTCCAAGCGGGCTGTCACGTGCCTTTTACTGAGGAGTGGCTTTCATCTGGCCACTATACCATAAAGGCCTGATAGGTGGAGAGCTGCAGAGATGGTTGTCTTTCTGGAAGGTTCTCCAATCTCCACAGAGGAACTCTGGAGCTCTGTCAGAGTAACCATCAGGCTCTTGGTCACCTCCCTGACCATGATTACTCAGTTCGGCCGGACGGCCAGCTCTAGGAAGAGTCTTGGCGATTCCAAACTCCTTCCATTTAAGAATGATGGAGGTCACTGTGTTCTTGGTGACCTTCAATGCTGTAGACATTTTTTGTTACCCTTCCCCAGATCTTTGCCTCAACACAGTCCTGTCCCGGAGCTCTACCGCTCAATTCCTTCAACCTCATGGCTTGATTTTTGCTCTGACATACACTGTCAACTGTGAGACCTTATATAGACAGGTGTGTGCCTTTCCATATCATGTCCAATCAATTGCATGTACCACAGGTGGACTCCAATCAAGTTGTAGTAACATCTCAAGGATGATCAATGGAAACAGGATGCACCTGAGCACAATTTCGAGTCTCATAGAAAAGGGTCTGAAAACTTATGTAAATAAAGTTTTTCTGTATTATATTTCTAATAAATTTGCAAACATTTATAAAAACCTGTTTTCTCTTTGACATTATGGGTTATTGTGTGTAGATTGATGAGGAAAAAAATATATTTAATCCATTTTAGAATAAGGCTGTTACACAATCTCTGATTTTAAAAGAGTTTGATTCAAATCTCACAAATACAATACACAAATACATACAGTACTGGTGACGCCCAGAGATACAAATGCTAAAAGATCAACAGCTGATGTATCCTAGTATATCCTCACTGTCCCTCGGTCTTCCTGTCTCTCTCTCTCTCCCTGTCTTTCGGTCTCCCTGTATCTCTCTCTCTCCCTGTCTCTCTCTCTCTCTCTCTCCCTGTCTCACATCTCTCATTTCACTCTCTTCCTGTCTCTCTCTCTCTCTCTCTCTCCCTGTCGCTCTCTCTCGCTCCCTGTCTCTCTCTCTCCCTGTCTCTCTCTCTCTCTCCCTGTCTCTCTCTCTCTCTCTCTCCCTGTCTCACATCTCTCATTTCACTCTCTTCCTGTCTCTCTCTCTCTCTCCCTGTCGCTCTCTCTTGCTCCCTGTCTCTCTCTCTCTCTCTCTCCCTGTCTCTCTCTCTCTCCCTGTCTCCCTCTCCCTGTCTCTCTCTCTCTCCCTGTCTCCCTCTCCCTGTCTCTCTCTCTCTCCCTGTCTCTCTCTCTCCCTGTCTCTCTCTCCCTGTCTCTCTCTCTCTCTCTCCCTGTCTCTCTCTCTCTCCCTGTCTCCCTCTCCCTGTCTCTCTCTCTCTCCCTGTCTCTCTCTCTCTCTCTCTCCCTGTCTCTCTCTCTCTCTCCCTGTCTCCCTCTCCCTGTCTCTCTCTCTCTCCCTGTCTCTCTCTCTCTCTCTCCCTATCGCTTTCTCTCCCTCCCTGTCTCTCATCTCTCTCTCTCCCTGTCTCTCTCTCTCCCTGTCTCTCTCTCCCTGTCTCTCTTGCTCCCTGTCTCTCTCTCTCTCTCTCTCTCCCTGTCTCTCTCTCTCTCCCTGTCTCCCTCTCCCTGTCTCTCTCTCTCTCCCTGTCTCTCTCTCTCCCTGTCTCTCTCTCCCTGTCTCTCTCTCTCTCTCTCTCCCTGTCTCTCTCTCTCTCCCTGTCTCCCTCTCCCTGTCTCTCTCTCTCTCCCTGTCTCTCTCTCTCTCTCTCTCCCTGTCTCTCTCTCTCTCTCCCTGTCTCCCTCTCCCTGTCTCTCTCTCTCTCCCTGTCTCTCTCTCTCTCTCTCCCTATCGCTTTCTCTCCCTCCCTGTCTCTCATCTCTCTCTCTCCCTGTCTCTCTCTCTCCCTGTCTCTCTCTCCCTGTCTCTCTCTGTCCCTGTCTCTCTCTCCATTTCTCTCTCTCTCCCTGTCTCACATCTCTCCGTCTCTCTCTCTCCCTGTCTCTCTCTCCCTGTCTCTCTCTCTCTCCATTTCTCTCTCTCTCCCTGTCTCACATCTCTCCATCTCTCTGTCTCTCTCTCTCCCTGTCTCTCTCTCCCTGTCTCTCTCTCTCTCCCTGTCTCTCTCTCTCTCCCTGTCTCTCTCTCTCCCTGTCTCTCTCTCCCTGTCTCTCTCTCTCTCCCTGTCTCTCTCTCTCCCTCTCTCTCTCT
Source organism: Oncorhynchus mykiss (assembly GCF_013265735.2). Lineage (NCBI taxonomy): Eukaryota > Metazoa > Chordata > Actinopteri > Salmoniformes > Salmonidae > Oncorhynchus > Oncorhynchus mykiss. Next base: position 76,467,885 of record NC_048575.1, on the reverse strand, counting down.
CCCTCTCTCTCTCTCTCTCTCTCTCTCTCTCTCCCTGTCTCTCTCTCTCCCTCTCTCTCTCTCCATTTCTCTCTCTCTCCCTGTCTCACATCTTTCCATCTCTCTGTCTCTCTCTCTCCCTGTCTCTCTCTCCCTGTCTCTCTCTCTCTCCCTGTCTCACATCTCTCCGTCTCTCCGTCTTGGCAGATCAAAAGGGAGGGAATCAAACAGTATGTCATCTGATAGACAAAGTTCTCCAACAATGTGTTTTGTAATGACACTGTTACAGTATATCTCAAGGGAATAAACATATTTGGTGACAATAGTCTACTCTTATAGTGTTGGTCTAGGGAAAAAGGAAACAAATTGGTTCATTTTTCATAACTACAGTTACTGTGGTAACAAACAACAGGTGATCTGACTTCAATCCCCTATTTAATGTTGTGTAGAGACTCCAGTCGGTTGAACCCTAACATAATAAAATAAAACAACCCTATTGATATTCATCTCAACCATCAAAAATAGAAAGGCTAAAATAGAGAGGCAATCCTCCTGATCACAACAACACTCCTCCAGCTAATAACTGACACGGAAAGAAGACATCTTTATTTTTTATTCACAGTCAGTGAGTGGTGAGTGGACATGACAAGTCTTCCTGTATACATTGACTTGAAATCACTGGCCACTTGGAACACTAGTGTCACAGAGCCCTCTGGAACTGTCATCACGGACACCAGTCCCCTATTCCCACTGATTGTATGTGTATATCTGTGCCCTTCTGTTCGGTGCTGTTGATTATTGTTACAAGGTCCGTTGGTACTGTGAGGACCTGTGCTGTGTGTTTTGGGAATTCGTGCCCTTGTGGATTGTGCAGATGATTACGGGTCTCGTCCCGTGTGATAATCATTGTGCGCTTGTGTAATTTATTCAAGGTGCTCCTCACTCTTTTGTTTGAGTTTCTACGACGCTCTGACATTGCTCGACAAAATATTTATAGTGCATTGCGAAAGTATTCGGCCCCCTTGAACTTTGCGACCTTTTGCCACATTTCAGGCTTCAAACATAAAGATATAAAACTGTATTTTTTTGTGAAGAATCAACAACAAGTGGGACACAATCATGAAGTGGAACGACATTTATTGGATATTTCAAACTTTTTTAACAAATCAAAAACTGAAAAATTGGGTGTGCAAAATTATTCAGCTCCTTTACTTTCAGTGCAGCAAACTCTCTCCAGAAGTTCAGTGAGGATCTCTGAATGATCCAATGTTGACCTAAATGACTAATGATGATAAATACAATCCACCTGTGTGTAATCAAGTCTTCGTATAAATGCACCTGCACTGTGATAGTCTCAGAGGTCCGTTAAAAGCGCAGAGAGCATCATGAAGAACAAGGAACACACCAGGCAGGTCCGAGATACTGTTGTGAAGAAGTTTAAATCCGGATTTGGATACAAAAAGATTTCCCAAGCTTTAAACATCCCAAGGAGCACTGTGCAAGCGATAATATTGAAATGGAAGGAGTATCAGACCACTGCAAATCTACCAAGACCTGGCCGTCCCTCTAAACTTTCAGCTCATACAAGGAGAAGACTGATCAGAGATGCAGCCAAGAGGCCCATGATCACTCTGGATGAACTGCAGAGATCTACAGCTGAGGTGGGAGACTCTGTCCATAGGACATCAATCAGTCGTATATTGCACAAATCTGGCCTTTATGGAAGAGTGGCAAGAAGAAAGCCATTTCTTAAAGATATCCATAAAAAGTGTCGTTTAAAGTTTGCCACAAGCCACAAGGTGCTCTGGTCAGATGAAACCAAAATGTAACTTTTTGACAACAATGCAAAACGTTATGTTTGGCGTAAAAGCAACACAGCTGAACACACCATCCCCACCGTCAAACATGGTGGTGGCAGCATCATGGTTTGGGCCTGCTTTTCTTCAGCAGGGACAGGGAAGATGGTTAAAATTGATGGGAAGATGGATGGAGCCAAATACAGGACCATTCTGGAAGAAAACCTGATGGAGTCTGCAAAAGACCTGAGACTGGGACGGAGATTTGTCTTCCAACAAGACAATGATCCAAAACATAAAGCAAAATCTACAATGGAATGGTTCAAAAATAAACATATCCAGGTGTTAGAATGGCCAAGTCAAAGTCCAGACCTGAATCCAATCGAGAATCTGTGGAAAGAACTGAAAACTGCTGTTCACAAATGCTCTCCATCCAACCTCAGTGAGCTCGAGCTGTTTTGCAAGGAGGAATGGGAAAAAATTTCAGTCTCTCGATGTGCAAAACTGATAGTGACATACCCCAAGCGACTTACAGCTGTAATCGCAGCAAAAGGTGGCGCTACAAAGTATTAACTTAAGGGGGCTGAATAATTTTGCACGCCCAATTTTTCAGTTTTTGATTTGTTAAAAAAGTTTGAAATATCCAATAAATGTCGTTCCACTTCATGATTGTGTCCCACTTGTTGTTGATTCTTCACAAAAAAATACAGTTTTATATCTTTATGTTTGAAGCCTGAAATCTGGCAAAAGGTCGCAAAGTTCAAGGGGGCCGAATACTTTCGCAAGGCACTGTAGTGGTGAGTTGTATCTCCAGACAGAGGAACATTTATAGTGGTGTTGTATCTCCAGAGGAACAGTTATAGTGGTGAGTTGTATCTCCAGACAGAGGAACAGTTATAGTGGTGAGTTGTATCTCCAGACAGAGGAACAGTTATAGTGGTGAGTTGTATCTCCAGAGGAACAGTCATAGTGGTGAGTTGTATCTCCAGAGTAACAGTCATAGTGGTGAGTTGTATCTCCAGACAGAGGAACAGTCATAGTGGTGAGTTGTATCTCCAGGGGAACAGTTGTAGTGGTGAGTTGTATCTCCAGAGGAACAGTTATAGTGGTGAGTTGTATCTCCAGACAGAGGAACAGTCATAGTGGTGAGTTGTATCTCCAGAGAAACAGTTATAGTGGTGAGTTGTATCTCCAGAGGAACAGTTATAGTGGTGAGTTGTATCTCCAGACAGAGGAACAGTTATAGTGGTGAGTTGTATCTCCAGAGGAACAGTTATAGTGGTGAGTTGTGTCTCCAGAGGAACAGTTATAGTGGTGAGTTGTATCTCCAGACAGAGGGACAGTTATAGTGGTGAGTTGTATGTCCAGACAGAGGGACAGTTATAGTGGTGAGTTGTATCTCCAGAGAAACAGTTATAGTGGTGAGTTGTATCTCCAGAGGAACAGTTATAGTGGTGAGTTGTATCTCCAGACAGAGGAACAGTTATAGTGGTGAGTTGTATCTCCAGAGGAACAGTTATAGTGGTGAGTTGTATCTCCAGACAGAGGGACAGTTATAGTGGTGAGTTGTATGTCCAGACAGAGGGACAGTTATAGTGGTGAGTTGTATCTCCAGACAGAGGACCAGTTATAGTGGTGAGTTGTATCTCCAGAGGAACAGTTATAGTGGTGAGTTGTATCTCCAGACAGAGGAACAGTTATAGTGGTGAGTTGTGTCTCCAGAGGAACAGTTATAGTGGTGAGTTGTATCTCCAGACAGAGGGACAGTTATAGTGGTGAGTTGTATGTCCAGACAGAGGGACAGTTATAGTGGTGAGTTGTATCTCCAGACAGAGGACCAGTTATAGTGGTGAGTTGTATCTCCAGAGAAATAGTTATAGTGGTGAGTTGTATCTCCAGAGGAACAGTTATAGTGGTGGTTTGTATCTCCAGACAGAGGAACAGTTATAGTGGTGAGTTGTATCTCCAGACAGAGGGACAGTTATAGTGGTGAGTTGTATCTCCAGACAGAGGACCAGTTATAGT
>NC_048575.1:76331585-76456585 GCF_013265735.2 Oncorhynchus mykiss | reverse complement strand
CTCTCTCTCTGCTGGCCGTCTGGCTTTAACACCCCTCTCTCTCTGCTGGCCGTCTGGCTTTAACACCCCTCTCTCTCTGCTGGCCGTCTGGCTTTAACACCCCTCTCTCTCTGCTGGCCGTCTGGCTTTAACACCCCTCTCTCTCTGCTGGTCGTCTGGCTTTAACACCCCTCTCTCTCTGCTGGCCGTCTGGCTTTAACACCCCTCTCTCTCTGCTGGCCGTCTGGCTTTAACATCCCTCTCTCTCTGCTGGCCGTCTGGCTAGCCTCAGTCATCTATCCACTATGCACACAATTTTTGAAAGGAGGTGTGAAGGAGAGAGAAAGAGGTGTAGATGAGGAGGTGTGATGGAGAGAGAGAAAGGTGTGGAGGAGGAGGTGTGATGAGAGAGAGAGAAAGGTGTGGAGGAGGAGGTGTGATGAGAGAGAGAGAAAGGTGTGGAGGAGGAGGTGTGATGGAGAGAGAGAAAGGTGTGGATGAGGAGGTGTGATGGAGAGAGAGAATGGTGTGGAGGAGGAGGTGTGATGGAGAGAGAGAACGGTGTGGAGGAGGAGGTGTGATGGAGAGAGAGAACGGTGTGGATGAGGAGGTGTGATGGAGAGAGAGAGATGTATTATACTATAGTGTACTGAAGGTATGTACTATAATGTAGTGTACTGGAGGTCTGTACTATACTATAGTGTACCTTACTGAAGGTCTGTACTATAATATAGTGTACTATACTGAAGGTATGTACTATACTATAGTATACTATACTGAATGTCTTTACTATACTATAGTGTACTGAAGGGCTGTACTATACTATATTGTACTATACTGAAGGTCTGAAGTATACTATAGTGTACTGGAGGTCTTTACTATACTATAGTGTACTCTATTTAAGTTTCTGTATTATACTATAGTGTACTGAAGGTCTGTACTATACTATAGTGTACTGAAGGTCTGAAGTATACTATAGTGTACTGAAGGTCTGAAGTATACTATAGAGTACTCTATTTAAGTTATTGTACTATACTATAGTGTACTGAAGGTCTTTAATATCCTATAGTGTACTATACTGAAGGTCTGTACTAATAGTGTACTGAAGGTCTTTACTATACTATAGTGTACTATACTGAAGGTCTGTACTAATAGTGTACTGAAGTACTTTACTATACTATAGTGTACTATACTGAAGGTCTGTACTAATAGTGTACTGAAGGTCTTTACTATACTATAGTGTACTATACTGAAGGTTTTTAATATCCTATAGTGTACTATACTGAAGGTCTGTACTATACTGTGTTGTTTTCTACCATTGGTCTTTTCCTGCAGTCAAATAACCTAGTGGCCTCATGGGTGGAATTATTACCAATTCTGTTGTTCATATATTTCATAGTTTCATAATTAATAAACATTCTTTGTTTAAATCCACAGAAAATCTGGTGTTTCTATGTCAAACGTTCTTTTTAATATTTGGTATTCTTATGTGATGTATATAAAGTATAATATTGGGACGCAAACTCAAAATAAATAATACATTTCAACTCTATATCTGACATGGTACATGTTTCGGTTTTCTTCTGATGAAAGAGAGGAGGACCAAAATGCAGCGTGGTTATGGTTGAACATCTTTAATAAAGATGATAACGTGAACAATATACATAAACAAAATAAGAAACCGCGGAAAAACCAAAACAGTCCTAACTGGTGCAAAACACAGAGACAGGAAACAATCACCCACGAAATACTCAAAGAATATGGCTGCCTAAATATGGTTCCCAATCAGAGACAACGATAAACACCTGCCTCTGATTGAGAACCACTCTAGGCAACCATAGACTTACCTAGAATACTACACTGAACACAACCCCATCAATCTACAAAACCCCTAGACAAGACAAACACATAATCACCCATGTCACACCCTGGCCTGACCACAATAATAAAGAAAACACAGAATACTAAGGCCAGGGCGTGACAGTACAGGTGTCTCTTTTTTTTACGCCCATAACCATGTGTGTGAGGTGGATTTGTTTAAGACTACCAAGAAACACCCTGATTTAGCCAACTGCAGTAAAACGTTATTAAAGGGAAACTGGGGTTAACTACTTTTAACTGCTTTTTCAACTGTTTATGTATTCATTAAGTACATCTGTACAGTTAGAATGCTATATTTAGTTACATAAGCAAGTGTGTGTGTGTGTGTGTGTGTGTGTGTGTGTGTGTAGTCATATGCAGCCAGCCAGTAGCGTGCTGTGCAGTGTAATGCTGGGAGGGAGTGGCTGGCTGTGTGTGTGGTGTCTGTCTGTCTGTGTTGGCGCATGTTTGTGTGTGTGTGTGTGTGTGTGTGTGTGTGTGTGTGTGTGTGTGTGTGTGTGTGTGTGTGTGTGTGTGTGTGTGTGTGTGTGTGATGTGGATACTGTTCCCCCGTCACCTTCTCCATCTGCTCCACGCTAATTAACACTGCTACTGCAGCACACACAGAGAGAGAGAGGGAGAGAGAGAGAGAGAGAGACAGACAGAGAGACAGAGAGAGAGAGAGACAGAGGGAGAGAGACAGAGAGAGAGAGAGGCAGAGAGAGACAGAGAGAGAGAGAGAGAGAGACAGAGAGAGAGAGAGAGAGAGAGAGAGAGAGGCAGAGAGAGACAGAGAGAGAGAGAGAGACAGAGAGAGACAGAGAGAGAGAGAGAGAGACAGAGAGAGAGAGGCAGAGAGAGACAGAGAGACAGAGACAGAGACAGAGAGAGAAACAGAGAGAGAGAGAGATGCAAATAGAGAGAAGTTGGAAGAAAAAGGGATGAGAAGGAGGAGAGAGGGGAGAGGAGGAGAGGGGGGGTAGAGGGGGGGAGAGAGAGAGGAGAGGGAGGAGAGAGGGGAGGAGAGAGAGAAGAGAGGGAGGGAGGGTAGAGGGGAGGAGAGAGGGGGAGGAGAGGGAGGGTAGAGGGGAGGAGAGGGAAAGGAGAGGGAGGGTAGAGGGGAGGAGAGGGAAAGGAGAGGGAGGGTAGAGGGGAGGAGAGGGAAAGGAGAGGGAGGGTAGAGGGGAGGAGAGAGAGAGGAGAGGGAGGGATGGTAGAGGGGAGGAGAGGGAAAGGAGAGGGAGGGTAGAGGGGAGGAGAGGGAGTGAGGGTAGAGGGGAGGAGGACTATCCGTGGCAATCATGTTAATTGATGTCATTTCTGGTATGAATGTAAATTAATGAATCTGATTCCAGAATGTGACTGTCTATTGAGCCATAATGATCTTTTAATTATTCGTGGGCATAGCTAACATTTGCATCGTCACAACAGTTGTTCGTTAAGACGGTAATTTTAACGCCACACGGGAGACAGAGAGAGAGAAAAGGAGGGTGAGGGGTAGAGGAGAAAGAGAGGACAAGAGGAAGATTAGAGGGCAGGACATGATGTAGAGAGAGGAAGAAAAAGAGAGAACGAGGAGATGACCCACACTCATTTCTCTAGTGGTAAACAGGAGACCCACACTCATTTCTCTAGTGGTAAACAGGAGACCCACACTCATTTCTCTAGTGGTAAACAGGAGACCCACACTCATTTCTCTAGTGGTAAACAGGAGACCCACACTCATTTCTCTAGTGGTAAACAGGAGACCCACACTAATTTCTCTAGTGGTAAACAGGAGACCCACACTCATTTCTCTAGTGGTAAACAGGAGACCCACCCTCATTTCTCTAGTGGTAAACAGATAACCCACACTCACTTCTCTAGTGGTAAACAGGAGACCCACACTCATTTCTCTAGTGGTAAACAGGAGACCCACACTCATTTCTCTAGTGGTAAACAGGAGACCCACACTCATTTCTCTAGTGGTAAACAGATAACCCACACTCACTTCTCTAGTGGTAAACAGGAGACCCACCCTCATTTCTCTAGTGGTAAACAGATAACCCACACTCACTTCTCTAGTGGTAAACAGGAGACCCACACTCATTTCTCTAGTGGTAAACAGGAGACCCACACTCATTTCTCTAGTGGTAAACAGGAGACCCACACTCATTTCTCTAGTGGTAAACAGGAGACCCACACTCATTTCTCTAGTGGTAAACAGGAGACCCACACTCATTTCTCTAGTGGTAAACAGATAACCCACACTCACTTCTCTAGTGGTAAACAGATAACCCACACTCACTTCTCTAGTGGTAAACAGGAGACCCACACTCATTTCTCTAGTGGTAAACAGGAGACCCACACTCATTTCTCTAGTGGTAAACAGGAGACCCACACTCAGTTCTCTAATGATAAACAAGAGACCCACACTAATTTCTCTAATGATAAACAGGAGACCCTCACTCAGTTCTCTAATGATAAACAGGAGACCCTCACTCAGTTCTCTAATGATAAACAGGAGACCCTCACTCAGTTCTCTAATGATAAACAGGAGACCCTCACTCAGTTCTCTAGTGGTAAAGAGTACAGTGGTAGTGGTAAAGGTACTAGTGGTAAAGAGTCAGGATCACACTTCAGTTTCACCTTGCTGTGTGTGAGATGCAAACAGTGTGTGTGTGTGTGTGTGTGTGTGTGTGTGTGTGTGTGTGTGTGTGTGTGTGTGTGTGTGTAGAAAGGTCTGTGCCCTCTGACCCTAGTCTCTTACACAAGAGCCAGATGCTACTGGGAAAATCACATTCATGCTGAATAACATACAGCTACAACCCAGCTATTCTTAAATACAACACACCTTCCATCACAGACACATGCTATTGTTTAAAGGCACCACACCTTCCATCACAGACACATGCTATTGTTTAAAGGCACCACATCTTCCATCACAGACACATTCTATTGTTTAAATACAACACACCTTCCATCACAGACACGTTCTATTGTTTAAAGGCACCACATCTTCCATCACAGACACATTCTATTGTTTAAAGGCACCACACCTTCCATCACAGACACGTTCTATTGTTTAAAGGCACCACACCTTCCATCACAGACACATTCTATTGTTTAAAGGCACCACATCTTCCATCACAGACACGTTCTATTGTTTAAAGGCACCACATCTTCCATCACAGACACGTTCTATTGTTTAAAGGCACCACATCTTCCATCACAGACACGTTCTATTGTTTAAAGGCACCACACCTTCCATCACAGACACGTTCTATTGTTTAAAGGCACCACACCTTCCATCACAGACACGTTCTATTGTTTAAAGGCACCACACCTTCCATCACAGACACATTCTATTGTTTAAAGGCACCACACCTTCCATCACAGACACGTTCTATTGTTTAAAGGCACCACACCTTCCATCACAGACACATTCTATTGTTTAAAGGCACCACACCTTCCATCACAGACACATTCTATTGTTTAAATACAACACACCTTCCATCACAGACACGTTCTATTGTTTAAAGGCACCACATCTTCCATCACAGACACGTTCTATTGTTTAAAGGCACCACACCTTCCATCACAGACACGTTCTATTGTTTAAAGGCACCACACCTTCCATCACAGACACGTTCTATTGTTTAAAGGCACCACACCTTCCATCACAGACACGTTCTATTGTTTAAAGGCACCACACCTTCCATCACAGACACGTTCTATTGTTTAAAGGCACCACACCTTCCATCACAGACACGTTCTATTGTTTAAAGGCACCACACCTTCCATCACAGACACGTTCTATTGTTTAAAGGCACCACACCTTCCATCACAGACACATTCTATTGTTTAAAGGCACCACACCTTCCATCACAGACACGTTCTATTGTTTAAAGGCACCACACCTTCCATCACAGACACATTTTATTGTTTAAATACAACACACCTTCCATCACAGACACATTCTATTGTTTAAAGGCACCACACCTTCCATCACAGACACATTCTATTGTTTAAATACAACACACCTTCCATCACAGACACATTCTATTGTTTAAAGGCACCACACCTTCCATCACAGACACATTCTATTGTTTAAAGGCACCACACCTTCCATCACAGACACATTCTATTGTTTAAATACAACACACCTTCCATCACAGACACATTCTATTGTTTAAATACAACACACCTTCCATCACAGACACGTTCTATTGTTTAAAGGCACCACACCTTCCATCACAGACACATTCTATTGTTTAAAGGCACCACACCTTCCATCACAGACACGTTCTATTGTTTAAATACAACACACCTTCCATCACAGACACATTCTATTGTTTAAAGGCACCACACCTTCCATCACAGACACATTCTATTGTTTAAAGGCACCACACCTTCCATCACAGACACATTCTATTGTTTAAAGGCACCACACCTTCCATCACAGACACATTCTATTGTTTAAAGGCACCACACCTTCCATCACAGACACATTCTATTGTTTAAAGGCACCACACCTTCCATCACAGACACGTTCTATTGTTTAAAGGCACCACACCTTCCATCACAGACACATTCTATTGTTTAAAGGCACCACACCTTCCATCACAGACACATTCTATAGTTTAAAGGCACCACACCTTCCATCACAGACACATTCTATTGTTTAAAGGCACCACACCTTCCATCACAGACACGTTCTATTGTTTAAAGGCACCACACCTTCCATCACAGACACGTTCTATTGTTTAAAGGCACCACACCTTCCATCACAGACACGTTCTATTGTTTAAAGGCACCACATCTTCCATCACAGACACATTCTATTGTTTAAATACAACACACCTTCCATCACAGACACGTTCTATTGTTTAAAGGCACCACACCTTCCATCACAGACACATTCTATTGTTTAAATACAACACACCTTCCATCACAGACACGTTCTATTGTTTAAAGGCACCACATCTTCCATCACAGACACGTTCTATTGTTTAAAGGCACCACATCTTCCATCACAGACACATTCTATTGTTTAAATACAACACACCTTCCATCACAGACACATTCTATTTCTTAAATACAACACACCTTCCAACACAGACACATTCTATTGTTTAAATACAACACACCTTCCATCACAGACACATTCTATTTCTTAAATACACCACACCTTCCATCACAGACACATTCTATTGTTTAAATACAAGACACCTTCCATCACAGACACATTCTATTGTTTAAATACAACACACCTTCCATCACAGACACATTCTATTGTTTAAATACAACACACCTTCCATCACAGACACATTCTATTTCTTAAATACACCACACCTTCCATCACAGACACATTCTATTGTTTAAATACAACACACCTTCCATCACAGACACATTCTATTTCTTAAATACAACACACCTTCCATCACAGACACATTCTATTGTTTAAATACATACTCTTTTATGCAAAGCAACTTCCAGAGAGTGGATATATTTTATATTATATGCCCCCAAAGTGGGATACGAATCCACAACCCTGGCGTTGTTAGCGTCACACTTCAACGTTACCAACTGAGCCACACAGGAGCACATTCTACATTGCATTCTGGATGGAATGTTACTGATCTAGAAGTTTTGGTGTCAAAATGATGCTTGTTGATATTCTGAATCTCAGATTTAGGTATCTATGGCTGTAGTCAGATAGCACGGTAGGTGTTGAAAAAGCAGAAAGGGTGTCAGTGAATGTTGGGTTAAGAATGATGGTAATTATATAACCTGAAATTAGGACACAGACTGTTTATAGTGTAAACATCTGCTCTTATAACTTTCTGTTTCTTGACACTTTCCTCTCCAAATATTGTGTTCTGTATAATGACATAACACTTCTTCAGACAACACAGCCGAAAGGAGGAAGCCTTGTCTTGGGCTTTAACCTGCTCATCTGAGTCCTCTCTCTCTCTCTCTCTCTCTCTCTCTCTCTCTCTCTGTCTCTCTTTCTCTCTCTCCACACAGAGAGAAACACACACACACGGACGACAAGATGATGTAACCCTGTCAGACACATCTCCACAGCCCCACAGAGACTACAGCCAGAGACCAGAGGCTGTCTGTTGGTCTTCTTTGTTATGGGGAAGAGAGAGAGAAGAAAGGATTGGAGACATGTGAGAGGAAGAGAAGGAGAGATCGTGAAAACACGAAAGGAGAGGAGACACTAACTTCTTAGCACTAACTGAGTGAGGTGGGCAGGCAGACAGCATGTGTTGAAGAGAGATAGACAGGGCGAGCCATGGAGGCAGCGTGTGTTGAAGAGGGAGAGACAGGGAGAGACATGGATACAGTGTGTGTTGAAGAGGGAGAGACAGGGATACAGTGTGTGTTGAAGAGGGAGAGACAGGGAGACAGTGTGTGTTGAAGAGGGAGAGACAGGGAGACAGTGTGTGTTGAAGAGAGATAGACAGGGAGAGCCATGGAGGCAGCATGTGTTGAAGAGGGAGAGACAGGGAGAGACATGGATACAGTGTGTGTTGAAGAGGGAGAGACATGGATACAGTGTGTGTTGAAGAGGGAGAGACAGGGAGACAGTGTGTGTTGAAGAGGGAGAGAGAGGGAGAGACAGGGAGAGACAGGGAGAGACAGGGAGAGACAGGGAGACAGTGTGTGTTGAAGAGGGAGAGAGAGGGAGAGACAGTGAGAGACAGGGAGACAGCATTTGTTGAAGAGGGAGAGAGAGGGAGAGACAGGGAGACAGCATGTGTTGACGAGGGAGAGACAGGGAGAGACAGGGAGAGACAGGGAGAGACAGGGAGACAGTATGTGTTGACGAGGGAGAGACAGGGAGAGACAGGGAGAGACAGGGAGAGACAGGGAGAGAGAGAGAGAGAGAGAGACAGGGAGAGACAGGGAGAGAGGGAGAGACAGGGAGAGACAGGGAGAGAGGGAGAGACAGGGAGAGACAGGGAGAGAGAGGGAGAAACAGGGAGAGAGACAGGAAGAGAGAGACAGGGAGAGACAGGGAGAGACAGGGAGAGAGGGAGAGACAGGGAGAGTATGTGTTGACGAGGGGGAGACAGGGAGAGACAGGGAGAGACAGGGAGAGACAGGGAGACAGTATGTGTTGACGAGGGAGAGACAGGGAGAGACAGGGAGAGACAGGGAGAGACAGGGAGAGAGAGAAAGAGAGGGACAGGGAGAGACAGGGAGACAGTATGTGTTGACGAGGAAGAGACAGGGAGAGACAGGGAGAGACAGGGAGAGAGAGAGAGACATTGATAGACAGGGAGAGACAGGGAGAGAGCGGGAGAGACAGGGAGAGACAGGGAGAGACAGGGAGAGGCAGGGAGAGACAGGGAGAGACAGGGAGAGACAGGGAGAGAGGGAGACAGGGAGAGACAGGGAGAGAGAGACAGGGAGAGACAGGGAGAGACAGGGAGAGACAGGGAGAGAGAGAGAGAGAGAGAGAGAGAGAGAGAGAGACGGGAGAGACAGGGAGAGACAGGGAGAGACAGGGAGTTGTATTCGTCCTATGTGCAGGATATATACGGTAGATACCGTCCAACTAAATGTCCTTGATAAAGGCCTTCCTCAGGCACCAGTTCCACTAGGATGTGTGGGGTCCTTGATAAGGGCCTTCCTCAGGCACCGATTCCACTAGGATGTGTGGGTCCTTGATAAAGGCCTTCCTCAGGCACCGGTTCCACTAGGATGTGTGGGGTCCTTGGTAAAGGCCTTCCTCAGGCACCGGTTCCACTAGGATGTGTGGGGTCCTTGATAAAGGCCTTCGTCAGGCACCGGTTCCACTAGGATGTGTGGGGTCCTTGGTAAAGGCCTTCCTCAGGCACCGGTTCCACTAGGATGTGTGGGGTCCTTGATAAAGGCCTTCCTCAGGCACCGGTTCCACTAGGATGTGTGGGGTCCTTGATAAAGGCCTTCCTCAGGCACCGGTTCCACTAGGATGTGTGGGGTCCTTGGTAAAGGCCATCCTGAACGGATGGGAACACGTGATACCCACCTCAAGGGCTCTAACAATGTCTCAATCCACCAGCATAACATCCTACGTTTGCCATACATCACCCACATATCAAATACAGACCATAAAACTACCACATTATAAAACTATAATCTACCTAAATACAGACTATAAAACTATAATCTACCTAAATACAGACTTTAAAACTACAACATTATAAAACTATAATCTACCTAAATACAGACTATAAAACTATAATCTACCTAACTACAGACTATAAAACTACCACGTCATAAAACTATAATCTACCTAACTACAGACTATAAAACTATAATCTACCTAAATACAGACTATAAAACTACCACATTATAAAACTATAATCTACCTAACTACAGACTATAAAACTATAATCTACCTAAATACAGACTATAAAACTATAATCTACCTAAATACAGACTATAAAACTACCACGTCATAAAACTATAATCTACCTAAATACAGACTATAAAACTATAATCTACCTAAATACAGACTATAAAACTATAATCTACCTAAATACAGACTATAAAACTACCACGTCATAAAACTATAATCTACCTAAATACAGACTATAAAACTACCACATTATAAAACTATAATCTACCTAACTACAGACTATAAAACTATAATCTACCTAAATACAGACTATAAAACTACCACGTCATAAAACTATAATCTACCTAAATACAGACTATAAAACTATAATCTACCTAAATACAGACTATAAAACTACCACGTCATAAAACTATAATCTACCTAAATACAGACTATAAAACTATAATCTACCTAAATACAGACTATAAAACTACCACATTATAAAACTATAATCTACCTAACTACAGACTATAAAACTATAATCTACCTAAATACAGACTATAAAACTACCACGTCATAAAACTATAATCTACCTAACTACAGACTATAAAACTATAATCTACCTAAATACAGACTATAAAACTACAACATTATAAAACTATAATCTACCTAACTACAGACTATAAAACTACCACATTATAAAACTATAATCTACCTAAATACAGACTATAAAACTATAATCTACCTAAATACAGACTATAAAACTATAATCTACCTAAATACAGACTATAAAACTATAATCTACCTAAATACAGACTATAAAACTATAATCTACCTAAATACAGACTATAAAACTACCACGTCATAAAACTATAATCTACCTAACTTCAGACTATAAAACTACCACATTATAAAACTATAATCTACCTAACTACAGACTATAAAACTATAATCTACCTAAATACAGACTATAAAACTATAATCTACCTAAATACAGACTATAAAACTATAATCTACCTAACTACAGACTATAAAACTACCACATTATAAAACTATAATCTACCTAACTACAGACTATAAAACTATAATCTACCTAAATACAGACTATAAAACTACCACATTATAAAACTATAATCTACCTAACTACAGACTATAAAACTACCACATTATAAAACTATAATCTACCTAACTACAGACTATAAAACTACCACATTATAAAACTATAATCTACCTAACAACAGACTATAAAACTATAATCTACCTAAATACAGACTATAAAACTATAATCTACCTAACTACAGACTATAAAACTATAATCTACCTAAATACAGACTATAAAACTACCACGTCATAAAACTATAATCTACCTAAATACAGACTATAAAACTATAATCTACCTAAATACAGACTATAAAACTATAATCTACCTAACTACAGACTATAAAACTATAATCTACCTAAATACAGACTATAAAACTACCACATTATAAAACTATAATCTACCTAACTACAGACTATAAAACTATAATCTACCTAACTACAGACTATAAAACTACCACGTCATAAAACTATAATCTAACTAACTTCAGACTATAAAACTACCAAGTCATAAAACTATAATCTACCTAATTACAGACTATAAAACTATAATCTACCTAATTACAGACTATAAAACTATAATCTACCTAACTTCAGACTATAAAACTACCACATTATAAAACTATAATCTACCTAACTACAGACTATAAAACTATAATCTACCTAACTTCAGACTATAAAACTACCACATTATAAAACTATAATCTACCTAACTACAGACTATAAAACTATAATCTACCTAAATACAGACTATAAAACTATAATCTACCTAAATACAGACTATAAAACTATAATCTACCTAACTACAGACTATAAAACTATAATCTACCTAAATACAGACTATAAAACTATAATCTACCTAAATACAGACTATAAAACTATAATCTACCTAAATACAGACTATAAAACTACCACATCATAAAACTATAATCTACCTAAATACAGACTATAAAACTATAATCTACCTAAATACAGACTATAAAACTACCACATTATAAAACTATAATCTACCTAAATACAGACTATAAAACTATAATCTACCTAAATACAGACTATAAAACTATAATCTACCTAAATACAGACTATAAAACTACCACATCATAAAACTATAATCTACCTAAATACAGACTATAAAACTATAATCTACCTAAATACAGACTATAAAACTAGTACATTATAAAACTATAATCTACCTAAATACTGACCATAAAACTACCACATAATAAAACTATAATCTACCTAACTACAGACTATAAAACTATAATCTACCTAAATACAGACTATAAAACTATAATCTACCTAAATACTGACCATAAAACTACCACATCATAAAACTATAATCTACCTAATTACAGACTATAAAACTACCACATTATAAAACTATAATCTACCTAAATACAGACTATAAAACTATAATCTACCTAAATACAGACTATAAAACTACCACATTATAAAACTATAATCTACCTAACTACAGACTATAAAACTATAATCTACCTAACTTCAGACTATAAAACTACCACATTATAAAACTATAATCTACCTAACTACAGACTATAAAACTATAATCTACCTAATTACAGACTATAAAACTATAATCTACCTAAATACAGACTATAAAACTATAATCTACCTAACTACAGACTATAAAACTATAATCTACCTAACTACAGACTATAAAACTACCACGTCATAAAACTATAATCTAACTAACTTCAGACTATAAAACTACCACGTCATAAAACTATAATCTACCTAATTACAGACTATAAAACTATAATCTACCTAACTACAGACTATAAAACTATAATCTACCTAACTACAGACTATAAAACTACCACATTATAAAACTATAATCTACCTAACTACAGACTATAAAACTATAATCTACCTAACTACAGACTATAAAACTACCACATTATAAAACTATAATCTACCTAACTACAGACTATAAAACTACCACATTATAAAACTATAATCTACCTAACTACAGACTATAAAACTATAATCTACCTAAATACAGACCATACAACTACCACATTATAAAACTATAATCTACCTAAATACAGACTATAAAACTATAATCTACCTAAATACAGACCATACAACTATAATCTACCTAAATACAGACTATAAAACTACCACGTCATAAAACTATAATCTACCTAACTACAGACTATAAAACTACCACATTATAAAACTATAATCTACCTAACTACAGACTATAAAACTATAATCTACCTAAATACAGACTATAAAACTATAATCTACCTAACTTCAGACTATAAAACTACCACATTATAAAACTATAATCTACCTAATTACAGACTATAAAACTATAATCTACCTAAATACAGACTATAAAACTATAATCTACCTAATTACAGACTATAAAACTATAATCTACCTAAATACAGACTATAAAACTATAATCTACCTAAATACAGACTATAAAACTACCGCGTCATAAAACTATAATCTACCTAAATACTGACTATAAAACTACCACATTATAAAACTATAATCTACCTAACTACAGACTATAAAACTATAATCTACCTAAATACAGACTATAAAACTATAATCTACCTAACTTCAGACTATAAAACTACCACATTATAAAACTATAATCTACCTAACTACAGACTATAAAACTATAATCTACCTAAATACAGACTATAAAACTATAATCTACCTAAATACAGACTATAAAACTATAATCTACCTAAATACAGACTATAAAACTACCACGTCATAAAACTATAATCTACCTAACTTCAGACTATAAAACTACCACATTATAAAACTATAATCTACCTAAATACAGACTATAAAACTATAATCTACCTAATTACAGACTACAAAATTATAATCTACCTAAATACAGACTATAAAACTACCACGTCATAAAACTATAATCTACCTAACTACAGACTATAAAACTACCACATTATAAAACTATAATCTACCTAACTACAGACTATAAAACTATAATCTACCTAAATACAGACCATAAAACTACCACATTATAAAACTATAATCTACCTAACTACAGACTATAAAACTATAATCTACCTAAATACTGACCATAAAACTACCACATTATAAAACTATAATCTACCTAAATACAGACTATAAAACTATAATCTACCTAAATACAGACTATAAAACTACCACGTCATAAAACTATAATCTACCTAAATACAGACTATAAAACTACCACATTATAAAGCTATAATCTACCTAAATACAGACTATAAAACTATAATCTACCTAACTACAGACTATAAAACTACCACATTATAAAACTATAATCTACCTAACTTCAGACTATAAAACTACCACATTATAAAACTATAATCTACCTAACTACAGACTATAAAACTATAATCTACCTAAATACTGACCATAAAACTACCACATTATAAAACTATAATCTACCTAATTACAGACTATAAAACTATAATCTACCTAATTACAGACTATAAAACTATAATCTACCTAAATACAGACTATAAAACTATAATCTACCTAACTACAGACTATAAAACTATAATCTACCTAACTACAGACTATAAAACTATAATCTACCTAAATACAGACCATAAAACTACCACATTATAAAACTATAATCTACCTAAATACAGACTATAAAACTACCACATCATAAAACTATAATCTACCTAAATACAGACTATAAAACTATAATCTACCTAACTTCAGACTATAAAACTACCACATTATAAAACTATAATCTACCTAAATACAGACTATAAAACTATAATCTACCTAAATACAGACTATAAAACTATAATCTACCTAAATACAGACCATAAAACTATAATCTACCTAAATACAGACTATAAAACTACCACATTATAAAACTATAATCTAACTAAATACAGACTATAAAACTATAATCTACCTAACTACAGACTATAAAACTACCACATTATAAAACTATAATCTACCTAACTACAGACTATAAAACTATAATCTACCTAAATACAGACCATAAAACTATAATCTACCTAAATACAGACTATAAAACTACCACATTATAAAACTATAATCTAACTAAATACAGACTATAAAACTATAATCTACCTAACTACAGACTATAAAACTACCACATTATAAAACTATAATCTACCTAACTACAGACTATAAAACTACCACATTATAAAACTATAATCTAACTAAATACAGACTATAAAACTATAATCTACCTAACTACAGACTATAAAACTACCACATTATAAAACTATAATCTACCTAACTACAGACTATAAAACTATAATCTACCTAACTTCAGACTATAAAACTATAATCTACCTAAATACAGACTATAAAACTATAATCTACCTAACTACAGACTATAAAACTATAATCTACCTAAATACAGACTATAAAACTATAATCTACCTAACTTCAGACTATAAAACTACCACATTATAAAACTATAATCTACCTAATTACAGACTATAAAACTATAATCTACCTAAATACAGACTATAAAACTATAATCTACCTAATTACAGACTATAAAACTACAACATTATAAAACTATAATCTACCTAAATACAGACTATAAAACTATAATCTACCTAAATACAGACTATAAAACTATAATCTACCTAAATACAGACTATAAAACTATAATCTACCTAAATACAGACTATAAAACTACCGCGTCATAAAACTATAATCTACCTAAATACTGACTATAAAACTACCACATTATAAAACTATAATCTACCTAACTACAGACTATAAAACTATAATCTACCTAAATACAGACTATAAAACTATAATCTACCTAACTTCAGACTATAAAACTACCACATTATAAAACTATAATCTACCTAACTACAGACTATAAAACTATAATCTACCTAAATACAGACTATAAAACTATAATCTACCTAAATACAGACTATAAAACTATAATCTACCTAAATACAGACTATAAAACTACCACGTCATAAAACTATAATCTACCTAACTTCAGACTATAAAACTACCACATTATAAAACTATAATCTACCTAAATACAGACTATAAAACTATAATCTACCTAATTACAGACTACAAAACTATAATCTACCTAAATACAGACTATAAAACTACCACGTCATAAAACTATAATCTACCTAACTACAGACTATAAAACTACCACATTATAAAACTATAATCTACCTAACTACAGACTATAAAACTATAATCTACCTAAATACAGACCATAAAACTACCACATTATAAAACTATAATCTACCTAACTACAGACTATAAAACTATAATCTACCTAAATACTGACCATAAAACTACCACATTATAAAACTATAATCTACCTAAATACAGACTATAAAACTATAATCTACCTAAATACAGACTATAAAACTACCACGTCATAAAACTATAATCTACCTAAATACAGACTATAAAACTACCACATTATAAAGCTATAATCTACCTAAATACAGACTATAAAACTATAATCTACCTAACTACAGACTATAAAACTACCACATTATAAAACTATAATCTACCTAACTTCAGACTATAAAACTACCACATTATAAAACTATAATCTACCTAACTACAGACTATAAAACTATAATCTACCTAAATACAGACTATAAAACTACCACATTATAAAACTATAATCTACCTAACTACAGACTATAAAACTATAATCTACCTAAATACTGACCATAAAACTACCACATTATAAAACTATAATCTACCTAATTACAGACTATAAAACTATAATCTACCTAATTACAGACTATAAAACTATAATCTACCTAAATACAGACTATAAAACTATAATCTACCTAACTACAGACTATAAAACTATAATCTACCTAACTACAGACTATAAAACTATAATCTACCTAAATACAGACCATAAAACTACCACATTATAAAACTATAATCTACCTAAATACAGACTATAAAACTACCACATCATAAAACTATAATCTACCTAAATACAGACTATAAAACTATAATCTACCTAACTTCAGACTATAAAACTACCACATTATAAAACTATAATCTACCTAAATACAGACTATAAAACTATAATCTACCTAAATACAGACTATAAAACTATAATCTACCTAAATACAGACCATAAAACTATAATCTACCTAAATACAGACTATAAAACTACCACATTATAAAACTATAATCTAACTAAATACAGACTATAAAACTATAATCTACCTAAATACAGACTATAAAACTATAATCTACCTAACTACAGACTATAAAACTACCACATTATAAAACTATAATCTACCTAACTACAGACTATAAAACTACCACATTATAAAACTATAATCTAACTAAATACAGACTATAAAACTATAATCTACCTAACTACAGACTATAAAACTACCACATTATAAAACTATAATCTACCTAACTACAGACTATAAAACTATAATCTACCTAAATACAGACTATAAAACTACCACATTATAAAACTATAATCTAACTAAATACAGACTATAAAACTATAATCTACCTAAATACAGACTATAAAACTATAATCTACCTAACTTCAGACTATAAAACTACCACATTATAAAACTATAATCTACCTAACTTCAGACTATAAAACTACCACATTATAAAACTATAATCTACCTAATTACAGACTATAAAACTATAATCTACCTAAATACAGACTATAAAACTATAATCTACCTAACTTCAGACTATAAAACTACCACATTATAAAACTATAATCTACCTAACTACAGACTATAAATCTATAATCTACCTAAATACAGACTATAAAACTATAATCTACCTAAATACAGACTATAAAACTATAATCTACCTAAATACAGACTATAAAACTACCACATTATAAAACTATAATCTACCTAACTACAGACTATAAAACTATAATCTACCTAAATACAGACTATAAAACTACCACGTCATAAAACTATAATCTACCTAACTTCAGACTATAAAACTATAATCTACCTAAATACAGACCATAAAACTACCACGTCATAAAAGTACCAATAAAACTGTCATAAACATATCAACATAGCAGACACAAAAAATCCTCTGCCTTCCAACCACTAATGAAAAAAACTAGGAGAGAGACAGACAGACACATGGACAGACAGACGGACAGACACATGGACAGAAAGACAGACCGAGACATGGACAGAAAGATGGACGGACGGAGACAGAGAGACAGACAGAGACATGGACAGAAAGACAGACAGAGACATGGACAGAAAGACAGACAGAGACATGGACAGAAAGACAGACAGAGACATGGACAGAAAGACAGACCGAGACAGACAGAGACATGGACAGAAAGACAGACCGAGACAGACAGAGACATGGACAGAAAGACAGACAGAGACATGGACAGAAAGACAGACAGAGACATGGACAGAAAGACAGACCGAGACAGACAGAGACATGGACAGAAAGACAGACCGAGACAGACAGAGACATGGACAGAAAGACAGACAGAGACATGGACAAAAAGACAGACAGACAGAGACATGGACAGAAAGACAGACCGAGACAGACAGAGACATGGACAGAAAGACAGACAGAGACATGGACAGAAAGACAGACCGAGACAGACAGAGACATGGACAGAAAGACAGACCGAGACATGGACAGAAAGACAGACAGACAGAGACATGGACAGAAAGACAGACAGAGAAATAAATAAAGTAAGAATGAATGATAAAGCGAGGGAGAGAATTGAGAAGGGCTTGTTTGATATCTTCTCAGTGCAAAGTACAAACAGATATCAACCCCCTGACAGTTAGCTCCTCTCCTCTGCTCCCTGAAGAGCTTCCTCCATTAACTCCAACAGCTAGCTAGCTCCTCTCCTCCCTGAAGAGCATCCTCCATTAACTCCAACAGCTAGCTAGCTCCTCTCCTCTCCTCCCTGAAGAGCATCCTCCATTAACTCCAACAGCAAAACCAAACTGTCTAGTGTCGGTCTCATCAAACTGTCTAGTGTCGGTCTCATCAAACTGTCTAGTGTCTGTCTCAATAAGGTCCCATTCATTTTCACATCCTCATCAGATGCTAAGCAATGCAAAACAAAACGGCTGAAAGTTACAACAGCATTAGCTTAATGTTGTTTCAGCATTATGTTAACGTTTGGTTAGAATTGTGTTAGCGATTGACAATGAGGTTGGTCTCTCCACAGTGTGAAATAGGCACTTTGTGACAACTACGGATGTAAAAAGGTCTTTGTAAATTAAATTTGATTGATTGATTGTTAGATCAGTTAGCACTTAGCATTGGGCTATGTTGACTTCAGGTTGGTGTTATGTTAGTGTTAGCATAGCATTAGCTTAACACTGTGTTAGCGTTTGGCACCAGGCTCTGCTGTTAAGATCAATCCAGATCTATTGAGTGTGGCACTTGTCTATTCCTTCTGGGAAACTGAGCTATCTGTCTCCTCCAAATGGGATCGTCTGGTCCCTGCAGTACTCTGCACGCTTGATATTAATAGCTGCACAGTGAAAAGCATCACTCTAACAGTAAATAAAGCATCTTGGGGTGCAGTTTGTGCATTGTTTTGTTTGTTAATACAGGCAGGCCTCACCTGTGTCTCACCCTCTATCCATCCAACATGTTCTTGCCTGAGTCTGTGTGTGCCTGATTTTATTGAAGCATGAAGGTGTGTATCGGTGTGTGTGTATCGGTGTGTGTATCGGTGTGTATGTCCGCACTGGACATACACACCGATACACACACCGACACACAGGGAGTGAGGGAGGAATAGAGAGAGGAGTTAGTGGAGAGGCACATACGGTTTTATAATCATTCTGTCTTGTCGGGGTTATGGGAGCATTTCCCTTTATGAATGGTCTAGTATTT
Source organism: Oncorhynchus mykiss (assembly GCF_013265735.2). Lineage (NCBI taxonomy): Eukaryota > Metazoa > Chordata > Actinopteri > Salmoniformes > Salmonidae > Oncorhynchus > Oncorhynchus mykiss. Next base: position 76,436,445 of record NC_048575.1, on the reverse strand, counting down.
ATTGGGCTATTTGGAATGTGTCGATCTACTTCCGGGTCAGACTACTCACTGACTGGCAGTAGTGAGTAAACAGTCAGTGAGTAGTCTGACCCGGAAGTAGATCGACACATTCCAAATAGCCCAATAAATACTAGACCATTCATAAAGGGAAATGCTCCCATAACCCCGACAAGACAGAATGATTATAAAACCATATGTGCCTCTCCACTAACTCCTCCCTCTCTCTCTCTCTCTATTCCTCCCTCACTCCCTCAGCTAGCAGGAGCCCTCTTCTGCATTCAGACCATGTCCAACAAACCTCCTGAGCCCCAAAGCCTGACAGGAACACACCTATTCACCTGGCTCCACTTCTGACATGCCCTCCACAGCTGCTACACTCTATTAGGGGGTACTCTACCAAGAACTGTGACATGGAATAGAGCGTTTCCATGAAGCTGTGAATTATCTACTCACACCTCTGTGAATTAAAATAGGGAGACAATTATGTTTGATGGACTGTATGTTGAGTTGAGCTATAATATCAAGCTATGGTAATGGTATTTAATAAGCATGTTACAATAACAGACTTACAGAAACTATTCACACCCCTTGACTTTTTCCACATTTTGTTGTGTTACAGTCTGAATTTATAATGGTTTAAATTTAGATGTTATTGGTCACCCCATCGTGACATCACAATACCCCATCGTGACATCACAATACCCCATAATATCAAAGTGGGGTAAAAAAAAAAGACAAACAAATGAATAAAAAATGAAAAGCTGAAATGTATTGAGTCAATAAGTATTCAACCTCTTTGTTATGACAAGCCTAAATAAGTTCAGGAGTAAACATGTGCTTAACAAGTCACTTAATAAGTAGTATTGACTCCTGTTTAACATGATTTTTAAATTACTATTTCATCTCTGTACACCACACACATCCCTCAGTCGAGCAGTACATTTCAAACACAGACTCAACCACAAATACCAAAACTAAATTTCAAATCTCTCGCAAAAAAAGGGCACCTATTGGTAGATGAGTAGAGAAAGAAAAGCAGACATTCAATATCCCTTTGAGCATGGTGAAGTTATTAATTACACATTGGATGGTGTATCAATACACCCAGTCACTACAAAGATACAGGTGTCCTTCATAACTCAGTTGTAGGAGAGGAAGGGAACCGCTCAGGGATTTCACCATGAGGCCAATGGTGTCCTGTTTGCAACAAGGCACTAAAGTAATACTGTAGAAAATGTGGCAAGCAATTAACTTTTTGTCCTGAATACAAAGTGTTATGTTTGGGCCAAATTCACAGTACCACTCTCCATATTTTCAAGCATAGTGGAGGCTGCATCATATTATGGGCAATGTTCCCTCTAAATGTGCACGGTCTGTCACGTTTTGACCTTTATTTCCTTTGTTTTGTATTTAGTTAGTATGGTCAGGGCGTGAGTTGGGTGGGCAGTCTATGTTTGTTTTTCTATGTTTTGGGGTATTTCTATGTTTCGGCCTAGTATGGTTCTCAATCAGAGGCAGGTGTCATTAGTTGTCTCTGATTGAGAATCATACTTAGGTAGCCTGGGTTTCACTGTGTGTTTGTGGGTGATTGTTCCTGTCTCTGTGTTTTGCACCAGACAGGGCTGTTTTTGGTTTTCCACATTTGTTGTTTTGTAGTGTTCGTGTTTATCCTTTTTGTTATTAAACATGAATAAATATAATCACGCTGCTTTTTGGTCCGCCTCTACTTCACCTAACTCAGTTGTAGGAGAGGAAGGGAAGCGCTCAGGGATTTCACCATGAGGCCAATGGTGTTACACGGTTGCACACTTCCTAAGGGGACTGCCACGCGGAACAAATGCCATGCTGCACAGAGATACAAGAGATTGTGTTGATCGTTGACAAAAAAAAAAGACAATTAAATCTATTTTAATTCCACTTTGTAACGCAACAAAATGAGGGGAAAGTCAAGGGGTGTGAACGCTTTCTGAAGGCGCTGTACAGGGACTTATCTGTGGATAAAGGATGATGAAGGAGTAATTGGGGAGATGCGTAAAATATATGGTATAGCAACTTTAGAGAAAACAAGCTATCATCTATAATCTTTTTACAATAACATAACTTTAGAGAAAACAAGTATAAGCTTTCTACAATTTTATTTTGCAATATTTTATATATATATATATTTTTTTTACAATGAACAAAAACATACCTAGACAAAAACAACAGACATTTAGATACATTTCCATAAACATGAATGACATCACACTTGTTCAGACCCACATGTTTCCACCCATTTTTGTTTCTAATGTTTGGAAGACATTACTATACTATCAGTCATTACTATTCCTTGTTTTGCCATTATAGTTCAGATCCAATGGTGGTTATTGGCGAGAGTGAAGATGGGTTCTATCCAAGGGATCGGGATCGGGACAAGGGGGCTGGGAGGGCATCAGACTGGGAGGACATCAGACTGGGAGGGCATCAGGCTGGGAGGACATCAGACTGGGAGGACATCAGACTGGGAGGACATCAGACTGAGAGGACATCAGACTGGGAGGGCATCAGACTGGGAGGAAATCAGACTGGGAGGACATCAGACTGGGAGGACATCAGACTGGGAGGACATCAGGCTGGGAGGACATCAGACACTTCCCTGAAACATGTGGTACGTCCACTCATCTCACTTCGGCCTTTCGTTTGACCCACTCTGAGCCAAGTTAGAGCCCACCAGCCCACCAGGTATAACCTGAAGTTATACCTTCAGCCCACCAGCCACTATACCTTCAGCCCACCAGCCACTATACCTTCAGCCCACCAGCCACTATACTTTCTGCCCACCAGCCACTATACCTTCAGCCCACCAGCCACTATACTTTCAGCCTACCAGCCACTATACTTTCAGCCCACCAGCCACTATACTTTCAGCCCACCAGCCACTATACTTTCAGCCCACCAGCCACTATACTTTCAGCCCACCAGCCACTATACTTTCAGCCCACCAGCCACTATACTTTCAGCCCACCAGCCACTATACTTTCAGCCCACCAGCCACTATACTTTCAGCCCACCAGCCACTATACCTTCAGCCCACCAGCCACTATACCTTCAGCCCACCAGCCACTATACCTTCAGCCCACCAGCCACTATACTTTCAGCCCACCAGCCAATATACCTTCAGCCCACCAGCCACTATACTTTCAGCCCACCAGCCACTATACCTTCAGCCCACCAGCCACTATACTTTCAGCCCACCACCAGCCACTATACTTTCAGCCCACCAGCCACTATACTTTCAGCCCACCAGCCACTATACCTTCAGCCCACCAGCCACTATACTTTCAGCCCACCAGCCACTATACTTTCAGCCCACCAGCCACTATACTTTCAGCCCACCAGCCACTATACTTTCAGCCCACCAGCCACTATACCTTCAGCCCACCAGCCACTATACTTTCATTTCAAACTGACCACAGTATTTCGCCAATGTATTTACAATGACAGACTGTAATCGATATTAGGGGAGGAGCAGGAGCATAAATGTATTTAAAATGACAGACTGTAATCGATATTAGGGGAGGAGCAGGAGCATAAAAGTCCTAAAAAGGCACAGCACCTCAAAGTACAAAGACTTACATGCTTTATGTTATGTGTGTTCTCTGTTAAATGCCTACATGTTCACACGTTTTATACAGTTGAAGTCGGAAGTTAACATACACCTTAGCCAAATAAATTTAAACTCAGTTTTTCACAATTCCTGAAATGTAATCCTAGTAAAAAGTCCCTGTCTTAGGTCAGTTAGGATCACCACTTTATTTTAAGAATGTGAAATGTCAGAATTAGAGAGAATGATTTATTTCAGCTTTTATTTATTTCATTACATTCCCAGTGGGTCAGAAGTTTACATACACTCAATTAGTATTTGGTAACATTGGCTTTAAATTGGTTAACTTGGGTCAAACGGTTCGGGAAGCCTTCCACAAGCTTCCCACAATAAGTTGGGTGAATTTTGGCCCATTCCTCCTGACAGAGCTGGTGTAACTGAGTCAGGTTTGTAGGCCTCCTTGTTCGCACACGCTTTTTCAGTTCTGCCCACAAATGTTCTATGGGACTGAGGTCAGGGCTTTGTGATGGACACTCCAATACCTTGATTTTGTTGTCCTTAAGCCATTTTTACACAACTTTGGAAGTATGCTTGTGGTCATTGTCCATTTGGAAGACCCATTTGTGACCAAGCTTAAACTTCCTGACTGATGTCTTGAGGAGTTACTTCAATATATCCACATAATTTTTCTTCCTCATGAAGCCATCTATTTTGTGAAGTGCACCAGTCCCTCCTGCAGCAAAGCACCCCCACAACATAATGCTGCCACACGGCATCACGGTTGGGATGTGTTCTTTGGCTTGCAAGCATCCTCCTTTTATTATGGCCAAACAGTTCTATTTTTGTTTCATCAGACCAGAGGATAGTTCTCCAAAAGGTATGATCGTTGTCCCCATGTGCAGTTGCAAACCGTTTTGGAGCAGTGGCTTCTTCCTTGCTGAGCGGCCATTCAGGTTATGTTGATATTGGACTTGTTTACTATGGATGTAGATACTTTTGTATCTGTTTCCTCCAGCATCTTCACAAGGTCCTTTGCTGTTGTTCTGGGATTGACTTGCACTTTTCGCACCAAAGTACATTAATCTCTAGGAGACAGAACGCGTCTCCTTCCTGAGCGGTATGACGGCTGCGTGGTCCCATGGTGTTTATACTTGCATACTATTGTTTGTACAGATGAACGTGGTACCTTTAGGCGTTTGGAAATTGCTCCCAAGGACGAACCAGACTTGTGGAGGTCTACAATTTTATTTCTGAGGTCTGGCTGATTTATTTAGCTTTTCCCATGATGTCAAGCAAAGAGGCACTGAGTTTGAAGGTAGGCCTTGAAATACATCCACAGGTATACCTCATATTGACTCAAATGATGTCAATTAGCCTATCAGAAGCTTCTAAACCATGAGATAACTTTCTGGAATTTTCCAAGCTGTTTAAAGGAACAGTCAACTTAGTGTATGTAAACTTCTGACCCACTGGAATTGTGATACAGTGAATTATAAGTGAAATAATCTGTCTGTAAACAATTGTTGGAAAAATGACTTGTGTCATGCACAAAGTAGATGTCCTAACCGACTTGCCAAAGCTATAGTTTGTTAACAAGAAATGTGTGGAGTGGTTGAAAAACTAGTTTTAATGACTCCAACCTAAGTGTATGTAAACTTCCGACTTCAACTGTATGTAATGTATAGAATAACTATGCATTCACACTATGACTCGTCCATATCCATCAGATAGCCACCGCCCTCATGTGGCAGGTTAACTTTGATTCTAGTAAAGGCCAACAAAATCCAACTTATTACATGGAATGTACACAGGCAAACAATGATGGCAAAGAAAAAGCACAAGGTTCTGGAACATTTAAAAGAGATTGTCAGCAGATGTGGTTTTCCAACAAGAGCTACACTTCAAGAAAGGAGAAATTTAACATTTAAAGAGTTAAAGAGGAGTTGGGTGGGAGAGAGGCCTATGTTGCCACCTACTGTAGTAACAGCAGAAGTGTTGGCATCCTGATAAATAAGAATACACCCTTTTCCCTTATGTCCCAGCACACGGACCAAGAAAGATATTTTCAAATGTTGAATTGTATCCTACCTGGGGAAAAACACACATTAGTTTCATTGTATATCCCCCAGGGGCCAACCAAGACAGGAACTATTATTTTAGCAGGTGACCTAAATCAAGCATTCAGCAAGTTAGACAGACAGCAATAAAAAAAGGGAAATTCAAGGAGCCTCAAAAGAGGCTGAAGATTTTATTCTCTACAAATATTTTTACAGGACACCTGAAGATCATTATCCCCAACTACAAAAGATTACTCTTTCATTCTCGAAGTAAGAAAAGCTATTCAAGAATTGACTACATTTTTTCTCTCTCCAAAAATGACCTCAACAATATAGTGGGTTCTAAAATCCATGATTTAGTGATATCAGATAATTCTCCTGTATCATGCTTAAATACACTCAGTGAAAGAATATGGAGAATGAACAGAGACCCAAAATGTATTAAATACATCAATGAAAAAATAAAGACCTTTACCATTACAGATGTAGATATAAAAGGACAGAGAAAGGCAAACCCCCGACATCATTTGGGATGCCTTTAAGGTGTACATTAGGGGAATGATAACCTCTCAAATCTGACTTAGAAAAAAACATTTCATAAAAATACAATCTTGTCTTAAAAAAAAATCTCATAAAATATCTTTACAAGGAAAAAAAACCTAGTAAACACCTCACAGTCCTCACAAAACAAATACACGCCAAACCAGTTGTAGTTTTAAAAAGATACAAATGCTTAATTAGAAACAACAAAATGATGAAAAACTATTTTTAAACGCTTATATGAAAATATATCTAAATCAGAATGAAATAACAGTTGGACTGATCCTAGAGCCTTCTTCAACTCAGTAACCCTGAAACAACGATCAGCAGATGAAAAAGAATAACAAAAAGAATAGAAAGCATCCAAAAAGAAAGATTGTTATTTGATATTCTGGGACAAAGTAGATCCACTATTTACTCAAACCACAACACACGTCACTCAATTCAGTGCTTCCGCATTCCATGTCTCTGACAGTTATTTCAGTTATATTAAAACCAGGAAAATCTGGAGAGTTCCTGCTGATTACAGACCCATGAATTTAATAAATTGTGACAATAGTATAATTTTTTTTTAACTCATAAGCAACAGAATGGTTCAATTCTTCACAGACTTGATTCGTATTAATCAAACAGGGTTGATTAAAAATAGACCCTTACAACGGACACATTCAAAAGAAAATGAAACGGATTCTACAAGAACCAACATCCCTATAAGTACACCCATATGGAACAACCTCGTTTTTCAGAATTCAACGATAAATTGGCCCACATGGAAAACTAAAGGCATAGAAACCGTAAATTACCTGGTGATAGGAAATAACAGTATTATTTTCAAAAAATAAATTTTGGATTGACCAATGTAGACATTTTCTAATATATGCAACTTAAAAAGTTATATACAGTGCCTTGCGAAAGTATTCGGCCCCCTTGAACTTTGCGACCTTTTGCCACATTTCAGGCTTCAAACATAAAGATATAAAACTGTATTTTTTTGTGAAGAATCAACAACAAGTGTGACACAATCATGAAGTGGAACGATATTTATTGGATATTTTAAACTTTTTTAACAAATCAAAAACTGAAAAATTGGGCGTGCAAAATTATTCAGCCCCCTTAAGTTAATACTTTGTGGCGCCAACTTTTGCTCCGATTACAGCTGTAAGTCGCTTGGGGTATGTCTCTATCAGTTTTGCACATCGAGAGACTGACATTTTTTCCCATGCCTCCTTGCAAAACAGCTCGAGCTCAGTGAGGTTGGATGGAGAGCATTTGTGAACAGCAGTTTTCAGTTCTTTCCACAGATTCTCAATTGGATTCAGGTCTGGACTTTGACTTGGCCATTCTAACACCTGGATATGTTTTATTTTTGAACCATTCCATTGTAGATTTTGCTTTATGTTTTGGATCATTGTCTTGTTGGAAGACAAATCTCCGTCCCTGTCTCAGGTCTTTTGCAGACTCCATCAGGTTTTCTTCCAGAATGGTCCTGTATTTGGCTCCATCCATCTTCCCATCAATTTTAACCATCTTCCCTGTCCCTGCTGAAGACAAGCAGGCCCAAACCATGATGCTGCCACCACCATGTTTGACAGTGGGGATGGTGTGTTCAGCTGTGTTGCTTTTACGCCAAACATAACGTTTTGCATTGTTGCCAAAAAGTTAAATTTTGGTTTCATCTGACCAGAGCACCTTCTTCCACATGTTTGGTGTGTCTCCCAGGTGGCTTGTGGCAAACTTTAAACAACACTTTTTATAGATATCTTTAAGAAATGTCTTTCTTCTTGCCACTCTTCCATAAAGGCCAGATTTGTGCAATATACGACTGATTGTTGTCCTATGGACAGAGTCTCCCACCTCAGCTGTAGATCTCTGCAGTTCATCCAGAGTGATCATGGGCCTCTTGGCTGCATCTCTGATCAGTCTTCTCCTTGTATGAGCTGAAAGTTTAGAGGGACGGCCAGGTCTTGGTAGATTTGCAGTGGTCTGATACTCCTTCCATTTCAATATTATCGCTTGCACAGTGCTCCTTGGGATGTTTAAAGCCTGGGAAATCTTTTTGTATCCAAATCCGGCTTTAAACTTCTTCACAACAGTATCTCGGACCTGCCTGGTGTGTTCCTTGTTCTTCATGATGCTCTCTGCGCTTTTAACGGACCTCTGAGACTATCACAGTGCAGGTGCATTTATACGGAGACTTGATTACACACAGGTGGATTGTATTTATCATCATTAGTCATTTAGGTCAACATTGGATCATTCAGAGATCCTCACTGAACTTCTGGAGAGAGTTTGCTGCACTGAAAGTAAAGGGGCTGAATAATTTTGCACGCCCAATTTTTCAGTTTTTGATTTGTTAAAAAAGTTTGAAATATCCAATAAATGTCGTTCCACTTCATGATTGTGTCCCACTTGTTGTTGATTCTTCACAAAAAAATACAGTTTTATATCTTTATGTTTGAAGCCTGAAATGGGGCAAAAGGTCGCAAAGTTCCAAGGGGCCGAATACTTTCGCAAGGCACTGTATGTCAACATTTTGCCCTGAAAGCTTTTGGAAATCAGAGCAATGCTGAGAGAATCCTATTTGAGTTAGAAAATATACTCATGATAGGTAAGATATACAAAACCTTGTAGAGAGCCTATCCAACTGACAACCCAAAAATAAATCACACTAAAACTATTGGAACCTAAGACTTACATTTTTTTTATATTGGTACAAGGTGGAGGAATGTTGGAACATAAAAAACACAATTCACAAATTCTACAGCACCATGGCAGAGTCATGTCTTAAGTGTAAAACTAACAATTACTTAAATAATTCATGCCTTCTGGGAGTGGCCAGAAGTTTTACAATGTCAGTTTACTGTTAATCCGTCTAACTGCACATTTCAAAGACATGGCGTATGGGGGTGCGGTGAGACACCCAATGGGCTGGACAATATTATTTTTTGTCACTTATATTGAAGAAGATATTACTTAAATACTGGACGTAAAATGATACTTCAACGTTAAGAGAATGGAAGAATCAAATGCTTTATTATTTAAATATATATATATTTTTAATCTGTCTACATGACAAGATAACACAATTTTACGTCATATGGGGCAGCTTCTAAAATATAATAACTTCACAGATAACAAGCTATCATATATTAGCTTTTTAAAATATCATAACTTTGTAGATGTTAAGCAGATAGAGTTGTCTAAATGTTTTATGTTATATTTGGCCTGTTAGTAGTGATGTATCAGTCAGGTTTTACCTCAGTAAGGTCAGAGAGAGATAAAACAAGAGATGGAGAGAGAGAGACAGACAGACAGAGACGGAGAGAGAGATAGAGAGACAGGAAAAAAAGATGGTGAGAGAGACAGGAGAGAGATCCAAAATTAAGAAAATCCATGACTATGTACGGAGCATAGCCTCTCGAGAGGAGACATGATATGTGCCAACTGCCCACAAAATGAGGTGGAAACTGAGCTACACTCGCTAACCTCCTGCCAAATGTATGACCACATTAGAGAGACATGTTTCCCTCAGATCACACAGATCCACAAAGAATTAGAAAACAAATCCAACACTGATAATCTCCCATATCTGTCAGGTGAAATATCACAGTGTGTCATCACAGCAGCAAGATGTGTGTCCCGTTGCCATGACAAAAGGGCAACCAGTGGAACACAAACAACATTGGAAATACAACCTGTATATTTATATTCCCTACTATCTGCACATGGCTAAAACACTGTACATAGCTGATAATATAAGACTTGAAATGTCTTTATCTTTTTAAAAACTTTTTGAGTGCAAAGAGAGAGAGGGAGAGGGAGGGAGAAGGAGAGAAAGAGAGAGAGAGAATCATTTGTACATCGTTACAACAATATATATACATAATATGACATTTGTGATGTTTACTGTTCATTTCGATTGTTTATTGCACTTTTGTATATTATCTCATTCACCTGCTTTGGCGATGTTAACATATGTTTCCCATGACAATAAAGCCCTCTGAATTGATTTAAATTGAATTGAGAGAGGGAGAGAGAGAGAGAGAAAGAGAGAGAGAGGGAGAGAGAGAGATAGAGAGAGACAGTGAGAGAGAGACAGTGAGAGATGCTGAAGCCTTAAACAAATCATCAGCAGCCTGCTCTGCCCTGTACTCCCTGCCGACGCCCAACACTGAATCTAACACTGCTCCAGTCCCCCGACATATCCATCAATCTCACACACCACACACACACACACCACACACACCGCGCACCACGCACCACACACCACAAACTTTTTGAGCAAAATATCAAGGAGCATGGTGTCAGAACCACTGAAATATGAACTTCCAGCCTCTCAGTAGTAAAGGCCACATCCTCTCCCTCCAGATCCCCTGTGTCCCCACAGCTTTAAAAAGCTGACATCACATTATGTTCACTTCACTCTTATGCTGCCACACAAAATACAGCTTTCACATGGTCCTCTGTTACACACCTTAACTTACAGACACAAACCCAGCCCATACCGTTTTAGAAAATACCCCTCAACACACACCTTTACGGAAACACAAACAAAGACCAAATTTCACCTGTACAACAACAGCAACCCAGGCCTGTACAACGACCAAAAACAACTCTCTCACACACACACACACACAAACTAAGAAAGAGAGCAGAGTCTACGCAGTACACAGTAAAGTCATGCATGTTCTCTCCACAGAGAGGCTGGCAAACAGACAGGCAATCGCATATAGACATCAGATAACAGAACAGCCTTTCTTTCCTCAGTGGACATGCAGTCCTGCTACAAACAGAGCAAAGACAGAGAGAAAGAATCAGAGTCAGAAACAGAGCCAGAGAGAAAGAGAAGGAATCTACCTTGTCCTCACCCAGCAGAGACAGAGAGAGAGAGAGTGAGAGAGAGAGAGAGAGAGAGAGGGAGAGAGAGAGAGAGAGAAAGCGAGAGAGAGAGAGAGAGGGAGAGGCAGAGAGAGAGAGCAAAAAGTCAGGTCTACCTTGCCGTCCGCCCAGCAGAGGCAGATGTTACCGGAGGTGCTGAGTATATCCGAAATTATGGAGGTGATTCCCAGACGCATGGTGACACTGTCTGACACAGGAACAACACACCGCACAGCACAGAGGAGGAGAGGTGTGATGGAGATGGAGAGAGAGAAATATAGAGGCAGGAAGAGTAAGAGAGAGAAAGGCGAGGTGTAGGCTCTCACAGAGAGTTGTTCACAGAGCGGAGTGCCAAGCAGTCTGAGAGAGATGGAGAGAGAGAGAGAGAGAGAGAGAGAAAGGAGGAGGAGAGCGAAGGAGAGAGATAGGAGGAGAGGCTGCTTGTGCATCTGCGATTGCTGCAGGACCTCTCACACCTCTGGCATGCTTTGACAAAGACAACAGGTGCATTCCAAGAAGGAACAGCGAGCCCCCCCAGCGCAAGCACGCACACACACACACACACACACACACACACACACACACACTCACACACTCACACACACACACACACACACACACACACACACACACACACACACACACACACACACACACACACACACACTTCAGGAGAGAATAAGCATGCAGGGTAGAGTGTCTGTTGAAATAGAAAAACTTAAAACACCATCATTGTGTAGTGTTTGAATGTAAATCAATGGAAGTGTTCTGATACTCTGAATGGATTTCCAAACAGAATGGAAGGACTCTGAAACACCATTAAATGGTTCTTCAGTCTGAATCATTGTGTGTTGCGGAAGCATTTGTTGGCGTTTCAGTGCATGTACAAGGCAGCATCGAAACAACAATAATAATGTTTTGTCAGACTGTCTCTCATATCATCAAAATTATTTAAATTACCAATGGTTTATAGCATAAATATTAGTTGATTATAAATATTGATTAACATTTTTAAAGAAGACACTGGGAATTTAATACATATCCTAGGGTCGACTTTGGCACTAATTATAGACTACAGTTGCCAGGCAACTTTGTGAGACTATAAATAATGTTACAATCAAAATGTTTAGGGCTGTGTGTAAGCTATAGCAGAGGTAACATGTATAAAGGGGACCTTCATCGCCAGGATTCATATGAGAAGGTGGATGTGAACCCAAGTCTCCTGCTTGTCAAAACACTGCCTTAGTCCACTCAGCCAGTCTTCAAGACTTGTTGTGCTGAACCACTCTTGTTACACTGAGCGCATGGGGCCCGATTCAGACTTGAGATAAGTAGACTTAACATGGTCTCCATAAAAATGTTACTACAGTCAAAAAAAGGTCACGTTAAATCAACTTGAATAAGCCTGGGGAGAGTTTTGTTTTGTGAAATTCCACCTTTATTTTTTCATACCTTCATATCAGAAGACAAAAGTTCTAGATTAAAGTAAAAATGTGAACCTCAATCATTGTGCTCCTGTTCTGTTCTGAATTCCACCAGTCTGAGGCATTTAGTGGCTGGTGTGCCCTCTAGCAAACTCTATGGTCAAGTATAACTGTCATTTTGATTCATTGATCAGTTTTCTTGATTCTACAAGTAGTTAATTCACACATCATTGTTTGCACCATTCCCTGCACTTATGCAAATGAGGGCCTGCGTTTGTCGTTTGTCTACTAGCTTAATGAGTTTTAGCTACTTTTTGATGTACACCCAACATGATATATGCTACACTATATAGCTACTATATGCTACACTATATAGCTACCGTATGCTACACTATATAGCCACCGTATGCTACACTATATAGCCACGGTATGCTACACTATATAGCTACTATATGCTACACTATATAGCTACTATATGCTACACTATATAGCTACCGTATGCTACACTATATAGCCACCGTATGCTACACTATATAGCCACGGTATGCTACACTATATAGCCACGGTATGCTACACTATATAACCACTGTATGCTACACTATATAGCCACTGTATGCTACACTATATAGCCACTGTATGCTACACTATATAGCCACTGTATGCTACACTATATAGCCACTATATGCTACACTATATAGCCACGGTATGCTACACTATATAGCCACGGTATGCTACACTATATAGCCACTGTATGCTACACTATATAGCCACTGTATGCTAATATAGCTACTGTATGCTACACTATATAGCCACTGTATGCTACACTATATAGCCACTGTATGCTACACTATATAGCCACTATATGCTACACTATATAGCCACGGTATGCTACACTATATAGCCACGGTATGCTACACTATATAGCCACTGTATGCTACACTATATAGCCACTGTATGCTACACTATATAGCCACTGTATGCTACACTATATAGCCACTGTATGCTACACTATATAGCTACTGTATGCTACACTATATAGCTACTGTATGCTACACTATATAGCTACTGTATGCTACACTATATAGCCACTGTATGCTACACTATATAGCCACTGTATGCTACACTATATAGCACTGTATGCTACACTATATAGCCACTATATGCTACACTATATAGCTACTGTATGCTACACTATATAGCCACTGTATGCTACACTATATAGCCACTGTATGCTACACTATATAGCCACTGTATGCTACACTATATAGCCACTGTATGCTAATATAGCTACTGTATGCTACACTATATAGCTACTGTATGCTACACTATATAGCTACCCTATGCTACACTATATAGCCACTGTATGCTACACTATATAGCCACTGTATGCTACACTATATAGCCACTGTATGCTACACTATATAGCCACTGTTTGCTACACTATATAGCTACTGTATGCTACACTATATAGCCACTGTATGCTACACTATAAGCCACTGTATGCTACACTATATAGCTACTGTATGCTACACTATATAGCCACTGTATGCTACACTATATAGCTACTGTATGCTACACTATATAGCTACTGTATGCTACACTATAAGCCACTGTATGCTACACTATATAGCTACTGTATGCTACACTATATAGCTACTGTATGCTACACTATATAGCTACTGTATGCTACACTATATAGCCACTGTATGCTACACTATATAGCTACTGTATGCTACACTATATAGCTACTGTATGCTACACTATATAGCTACTGTATGCTACACTATATAGCCACTGCCATGTTAGTCTGCTCCAGCTTTAGCCTACCACAACACACGTTATTGCATCCAACTTTTGGCATTAATATTGTTATCTTATTGCTATATTTGCATAGCTTAATCACGTAATTGTATTCATATTGCAATGTATTATTATTAAAGCTGTTAATAACTGAATTATGCATTATAGTTTGTTATTATTTGCTATTTCTGTCTCCCCTACATACTACATTACCCAGCGGCTGGCCAATCCAAAGCCAAGGATCAGACGAATGCAAACGGACCTGTCAATCATATCATCTTACGCAACTGTACTGTGATTCAATCCATCTGAACAACCTTCCATGCCATGTACCATCTGAATATATACTGAACAAAAATATAAACTCAACATGTAAAGTATTGGTCACATGTTTCATGAGCAGAAATAAAAGATCCCAGAAATGTTCCACACAAAAAGCTTAATTCTCTCAAATATTGTGCACAAATTAGTTTACATCCCTGTTAGTGAGCATTTCTCCTTTACCAAGATAATCCATCCACCTGACAGGTGTGGCATATTAAGAAGCTGATTAAACAACATGATCATTACACAGGTACACCTTGTGCTGGGGACAATAAAAGGCCACTCTAAAATGTGCAGTTTTGTCACACAATGCAACAGATATCTCAAGTTTTGAGGGAGCATTCATTTCTCTGCCATAAGCCGCCTCCAATGTCGTTTTAGAGAATTTGGCAGTACATTTAACCGGCAACACAACCGCAGACCACATGTAACCACGCCAACCCAGGACCTCCACTTCCGGCTTCTTCACCTGCGAGACTGTCTACCAGCCACCTGAACAGCTAATGAAACTGAGGAGTATTTCTGTCTGTAATAAATCCGTTTATGGGGAAAAACTCATTCTGATTGGCTGGGTCTGGCTCTCTTGGAGGGCATAGGCCCACCCACTTGGGAGCCAATCCAAAGATTATTGCCTAATTAATATATTTTAATTGACTGATTTCCTTATATGAACAGTAAATCAGTTAAATCATTGAAATTTTGTCGTAGGTTTCATTTACATATAAATCCTCAAGTCAGGACATTAGCATAATGGATGACTGGTGGATCGCACTGAAATTTTGTACAAGCGCTACTGCTAACGCTAGCAGTCATTGCCTGTATTTTTTTTCCCATGAATGTGAAATATGTCAAATTTCTGTTGATTTAAAAGAATAATATAAATACTAGGGATGCACGATATATCGGTGAGCATATCGGAATCGGACAAATTAGCTAAAAAATGCCAACATTGGCATCGGCCCAATGTCTAGTTTAACGGCGATGTGCAAAACCGATGTCAAAGCTGACGTACATACCTATATAACGTAGGTAGATGATGTACATACCTATATAATGTAGGTAGATGACGTGCATACCTTTATACCGTAGGTAAATGATGTGCATACCTATATAACGTAGGTAGATGAGGTACATACGTATATAACGTAGGTAGATGACGTGCATACCTATATAACGTAGGTAGATGAGGTACATACGTATATAACGTAGGTAGATGACGTGCATACCTATATAACGTAGGTAGACGACGTAATGACGCCACGAAAAATACAGCACTATACATGTAACACAGTATTCCTAATAAATACCTTAGATGGTTGAACTGTCTTTATCAATATAAAAATGTGAAAAACCTATTAATGTTTCATTGTCATTTAATCATGTGCAAATAAAAGAAAGCATTATAAGCTTCAATCATGTTTTGAAAAATACATTTTGTACTCAATTATTATCCTAGAAAAACAAATTAATTTGTATTTTCACAAAACTATCTTTTCTAGTGTCTTTTGTTTGAGCATAATACTGTTTAGGAGCTTGAGAGGGGAAACTACACTAAAAGAGAAGGGATCTAACTCTGCACGGGACTTGAAACACCATAATAGCATTCTTAACCTTTTGAATGAATATGTGGTGTTATAACACACCACGCCGTGTTTCAGAACACCTCAGGGTTAATGTTTCAGAACCCCTCAGGGTTAATGTTTCAGAGCACCTCAGGGTTAATGTTTCAGAACACCTCAGGGTTAATGTTTCAGAACACCTCAGGGTTAATGTCCTCAGGGTTAATGTTTCAGAACCCCTCAGGGTTAATGTTTCAGAACCCCTCAGGGTTAATGTTTCAGAGCACCTCAGGGTTAATGTTTCAGAACACCTCAGGGTTAATGTTTCAGAACACCTCAGGGTTAATGTTTCAGAACACCTCAGGGTTAATGTTTCAGAACACCTCAGGGTTAATGTTTCAGAACACCTCAGGGTTAATGTTTCAGAACACCTCAGGGTTAATGTTTCAGAACACCTCGGGGTTAATGTTTCAGAACACCTCGGGGTTAATGTTTCAGAACACCTCAGGGGTTAATGTTTCAGAACACCTCAGGGTTAATGTTTCAGACCACCTCAGGGTTAATATTTCAGAACACCTCAGGGTTAATGTTTCAGAACACCTCAGGGTTAATGTTTCAGAACACCTCAGGGTTAATGTTTCAGAACACCTCAGGGTTAATGTTTCAGAACACCTCAGGGTTAATGTTTCAGAACACCTCAGGGATGATGTTTCAGAACACCTCAGGGTTAATGTTTCAGAACACCTCAGGGTTAATGTTTCAGAACACCTCAGGGTTAATGTTCCAGAACACCTCAGGGTTAATGTTTCAGAACACCTCAGGGTT
Organism: Oncorhynchus mykiss; assembly: GCF_013265735.2. NCBI lineage: Eukaryota > Metazoa > Chordata > Actinopteri > Salmoniformes > Salmonidae > Oncorhynchus > Oncorhynchus mykiss. The sequence goes on along the minus strand of NC_048575.1, from coordinate 76,419,455 downwards.
AATGTTTCAGAACACCTCGGGGTTAATGTTTCAGAACACCTCAGGGTTAATGTTTCAGAACACCTCAGGGTTAATGTTTCAGAACACCTCGGGGTTAATGTTTCAGAACACCTCAGGGTTAATGTTTCAGACCACCTCAGGGTTAATATTTCAGACCACCTCAGGGTTAATGTTTCAGAACACCTCAGGGTTAATGTTTCAGACCACCTCAGGGTTAATGTTTCAGAACACCTCAGGGTTGATGTTTCAGAACACCTCAGGGTTAATGTTTCAGAACACCTCAGGGTTAATGTTTCAGAACACCTCAGGGTTAATGTTTCAGAACACCTCAGGGTTAATGTTTCAGAACACCTCAGGGTTAATGTTTCAGAACACCTCAGGGTTAATGTTTCAGAACACCTCAGGGTTAATGTTCCAGAACACCTCAGGGTTAATGTTTCAGAACACCTCAGGGTTAATGTTTCAGAACACCTCAGGGTTAATGTTTCAGAACACCTCAGGGTTAATGTTTCAGAACACCTTATATCTGCCCCAATACCCTGACAAACCATGTGTTTCAATACTCCGAAAAAGTTAAGGTTTGGTCTCCTTTAAGTTGGTGGCAGCTCAGTTGACACTAGTTTAAGTGTTACAGAGCACTTCATTTTAACAGTGTACACGTGGAGAATAATTTATTCACCAGTTATTTACTCAGTGTACTAGAATCAAAGTAATGCATACACACACACGCGCTCATTTAAACACACACACGCTCATGCATACATTATACATGTTTTCTACATACAACCCACATGTGGCTATAAATTCAGCTGTTCCATTGGATTCATTAATCAACTGTTCTACGGATCGGTAATGTCATTTGCCTACTGCTGCTATCTGGGGACACATTGTCAGGAAGGTAGGTGTAGGTGTGTATGTGTGTGTGTGTGTGTGTGTGTGTGTGTGTGTGTGTGTGTGTGTGTGTTCGTGTGTGTTTGTGTTCAGGGGAGTCCCAGTGAGAGAGAGAGGGTGCTAGGTTACAGGGCTATGACTTTCTGTATCTGAGGTATGACCTGCTCAACCTCTCTTTACAGGGTTCAGCATCCCAACTCACTGCTGGCCGACACTCTATATCTTTCAGCATCCCAACTCACTGCTGGCCGAGGCTCTATATCTTTCAGCATCCCAAGTCACTGCTAGCCGAGGCTCTATATCTTTCAGTATCCCAACTCACTGCTAGCCGAGGCTCTATATCTTTCAGCATCCCAACTCACTGCTGGCCGAGGCTCTATATCTTTCAGCATCCCAACTCACTGCTGGCCAAGGCTCTATATCTTTCAGCATCCCAACTCACTGCTGGCCGACACTCTATATCTTTCAGCATCCCAACTCACTGCTAGCCGAGGCTCTTTATCTTTCAGCATCCCAACTCACTGCTGGCCGAGGCTCTATATCGTTCAGCATCCCAACTCACTGCTGGCCGACACTCTATATCTTTCAGCATCCCAACTCACTGCTGGCCGAGGCTCTATATCTTTCAGCATCCCAACTCACTGCTGGCCGAGGCTCTATATCGTTCAGCATCCCAACTCACTGCTGGCCGAGGCTCTATATCTTCCAGCATCCCAACTCACTGCTGGCCGAGGCTCTATATCTTTCAGCATCCCAACTCACTGCTGGCCGAGGCTCTATATCTTTCAGCATCCCAACTCACTGCTGGCCGAGGCTCTATATCTTTCCACAGATCCTTGCGACATGGGGCCGTGCATTATCATGCTGAAACACGAGGTGATGGTGGCGGATGAATGGCACGACAATGGGCCTCGGGATCTCGTCACTGTATCTCTGTGAATTTAAATTGCCATAGATAAAATGCAATTGCGTTTGTTGTCTGTCGTCCTCACGAGGGTCTTGACCTGACCGCAGTTACGCGTCGTAACTGACTTCAGTGGGCAAACGCTCACCTTCGAAGGCCACCGGTGTGCTCTTTTCTTGGCGGACAGCGTGTATGGCGTCGGTTTGCTGATGTCAACGTTATGAACAGTGTCCCGTGGTGGCGGTGGGGTTATGGTATGGGTTTATTTTATAAAGATTTTTTTCATGTTATTTGTAACTTATTTTGTGCATAGTGTTTCTGCCACCGTCTCGTATGACCGAAAAGAGCTTCTAGATATCAGGACAGCGATTGTACTGGAAGAATATAACTATTTGTTTTAATGAGATACCGTGACGAGATCCTGAGGCCCATTGTCGTGCCATTCATCCGCTGCCGTCACCTCGTGTTTCAGCATGATAATGCACGGCCCCATGTCACAAGGATCTGTACATAATTCCTGGAATCTGAAAATGTCCCAGTTCTTCCATGGCCTACATACTCACCAGACATGTCACCCATTGAGCATGTTTTGGATGTCACGCTGCATGAGGCAAATGGTGGTCACACCAGATACTAACTGGTTTTCTGATCCACACCCCTACCTTTTTTAAAAGTTTTGTCCACTGTTTAACAACTCAACCAGCTGTCTGTTGTTTCATGTGACCAACAGATGCATATCTGTATTCCCAGTCATGTGAAATCCATAGATTAGGACCTAATGAATTTACTTCAATTGACTGATTTCCTCATATGAACTGTAACTCAGTAAAATCTTTGAAATTGTTGCATGTTATATTTCTGTTCAGTGTATTTGCTTTTCTGTTTGATAGTTTGGAATTCATTGCATCCCTCACATCTAAATAATTCATTATAAAGCATAATTTGCTTAATAGTTAAACTCTTCTAGAAATATGTAAATATGAATGATAAATATGTACCATAACCTTATCTAATTGAATCTAATGCATTTCATTCCTAAATCTAAAGAGTTCTCATAAAATATACATTTCAAACTGTATCTAAGAAACTTTTGACATCAATAAAATTACAAACTGTTTTAAACTGTTTAGATTCAAGTTTTATGTCTCAAACATCTCTTCCTCTCTTTCCCTCAACATACACAGATAAATACTAGATGTCACACACATACATGCGTGCACACAGACACACACACACACACACACACACACAGACACACACAGACACACACACACACACACACACACACACACACACACACACACACACACCATTTACTCGGGTGGTTTCCAAAGTTTGCGTGGTGAAAGGCAGCAGCTCTCTGTTGAGTGGTGCCACGTTAGCTTGTTAACATTAGTCTTCTACATCTAGCTACATATTGAACTTCCATCCTCTCAGGCCAGGGGCACAACAATGTTTGAATTAATGGTTGGATCAGAATCACCGTTATAAACATTGTATAGAGAATTAAGTAAAACAACAAGTCCAAATGCTTATCTCCATCCATTCCTAATTTAGGCAAGGATGCAACAATTCAAGTTTTTCTATCAATGGCGCGTCTCAATGGGATTTGATAGCATATTTCTGTCTGTAATAAAGCCCTTTTGTCAGGAAAAACTCATTCTGATTAGCTGGGCTCCCAAGTTGGTGGGCCTGTGCCCTCCTATAGCTGCACCCCTGCCCAGTCATGAGAAATACATAAATGATGACCAAAATATATATTTTTTTAATTGACTGATTTCCTTCTATAAACTGTAACTCGGTAAAATCTTTGAAATTGTTGCATGTTGCGTTTATATTTTTGCTCAGTATGATAATAGAGTGTAAAACATGTTTTGCTGACCAGGTGAAAGCTACGATCCCTTATTGTTCAAATCAAATCTAATTTTATTGGTCACATACACATGGTTAGCAGATGTTATTGGTCACATACACATGGTTGGCAGATGTTATTGGTCACATACACATGGTTAGCAGATGTTATTGGTCACAGACACATGGTTAGCAGATGATATTGGTCACAGACACATGGTTAGCAGATGTTATTGGTCACATACACATGTTTAGCAGATGTTAATGGTCACATACACATGGTTAGCAGATGTTAATGCGAGTGTAGCGAAATGCTTGTGCTTCTGGTTCCGACACGGCAGTAATATCTAACAAGTGATCTAACAAATTCACAACAACTACCGTATACACACAAATCTAAAAGGGGTGAATGAGAATATGTACATATAAATATATGGATGAGCGATGGCCGAGCGGCACAGGCAAGGTGCAATAGATTATAGATATATATATATATATGATATAGTATATACATATGATATGAGTAATGTAAGATATGTAAACATTATTAAAGTGGCATTTTTTTAAGTGGCTAGTGATCCATTTGTTAAAGTGGCAAGTGATTGGGTCTCCATGTAGGCAACAGCCTCTCTGAGTTAGTGATTGCTGTTTAGCAGTCTGATGGCCTTGAGATATGGTGTTTTAGGTCAGGGTGTGACTAGGGGGATTTCTAGTTAGTTTATTTCTACGTTGGTGTATGTGTATGCTTCCCAATTAGAGGCAGCTGATAATCGTTATCTCTAATTGGGGATCATACTTAGTGTGTTCCTTTTCCCACCTGCAATGTGGGATATTGTTTTGTGTGAGTGCCTTTGTGCGCGCTAAGGTTTGCATGATCGTTATATCTTTGTTGTTTCGCGAGCAATAAAATGTGGAACTCTACTCACCCTGCGCCTTGGTCCAGTTATTTAAACGATGGTCGTGACATGGGTGGTATAAGGTATTTTCAACCCTTGGAGTAGGTGACTGGTTAAATCAGTGTGCACAAAAAATACCAATGAGATTTTAAAGTGTTTAGTCTCGCATAGATAATTGTGAGAGAGGAGGCAGATGGACCTTTCCTCAACGTCAAGGGTTTTGTATGAGTGCAGCCTTAGGGTAAATTACCATCTCATTCCTCTAAGTTCATTTACCACCAACAGCCATTATGCAGGGGGTTGTGAAGAATAAAGACCTGTATTAGGATACAGGGACTTCATCAGTCAAATTAAATCAAATGTTATTTGTCACATGCGCCGAACACAACCGGGGTAGACCGTTACAGTGAAATGCTGATTTACAAGTCTGACGTGGATTAAGACCTGTATTAGAACGCAGGGCCACTGTCTGTCTGATGCAGTACAAATGGAATATTATAAGTCGCATAAGTCTGAAATGGTACCGTATTTAGGACTGATCAGTGAGATGCACCTGCTGGAGCGAGTGCTACGGATGGGTGTTGCCATTGTGACCAGTGGACTGAGATAAGGCGGAGCTTTACCTAGCAAGGACTTGTAGATGACCTGGAGCCAGTGGGTCTGGCGACGAATATGTAGCGAGGGCCAGCCGACTAGAGCATACAAGTCGCAGTGGTGGGTGGTATAAGGTGCTTTAGTGACAAAACGGATGGCACTGTGATAGACTGCATCCAGTTTGCTGAGTAGAGTGTTGGAAGCCATTTTGTAGATGACATCGCCGAAGTCGAGGAATAGTGGAATAGGCTAGTGTATATCCTGATGGGAATAGTGGAATAGGCTAGTGTATATCCTGATGGGAATAGTGGAATAGGCTAGTGCATATCCTGATGGGAATAGTGGAATAGGCTAGTGTATATCCTGATGGGAATAGTGGAATAGGCTAGTGTATATCCTGATGGGAATAGTGGAATAGGCTAGTGTATATCCTGATGGGAATAGTGGAATAGGCTAGTGTATATCCTGATGGGAATAGTGGAATAGGCTAGTGCATATCCTGATGGGAATAGTGGAATAGGCTAGTGTATATCCTGATGGGAATAGTGGAATAGGCTAGTGTATATCCTGATGGGAATAGTGGAATAGGCTAGTGCATATCCTGATGGGAATAGTGGAATAGGCTAGTGTATATCCTGATGGGAATAGTGGAATAGGCTAGTGCATATCCTGATGGGAATAGTGGAATAGGCTAGTGCAAACTTCATGACAAAGCAGGGTGAGGTGGTCATACCAGATACCTCATGACAAAGCAGGGTGAGATGGTCATACCAGATACCTCATGACAAAGCAGGGTGAGATGGTCATACCAGATACCTCATGACAAAGCAGGGTGAGATGGTCATACCAGATACCTCATGACAAAGCAGGGTGAGATGGTCATACCAGATATCTCATGACAAAGCAGGGTGAGATGGTCATACCAGATACCTCATGACAAAGCAGGGTGAGATGGTCATACCAGATATCTCATGACAAAGCAGGGTGAGATGGTCATACCAGATACCTCATGACAAAGCAGGGTGAGATGGTCATACCAGATACCTCATGACAAAGCAGGGTGAGATGGTCATACCAGATACCTCATGACAAAGGCCTGATAATGTATGGGAGGAATACATCCACTGTAAACTGGCTACAGAAGAATACTGAAAACCAAAGCCTTCTAGCGAGAAAGAGAGAGAGAGAGAGCTGCTGTATGTATCTCCATCTGTCCACTGTTTAACACTTAACCAGCTGTCTGTTGTTTTAGTGCCATGTGATACTACAGTATGTTGCCTATTACAACAAATTACAGCCAAGTGCACAGGACCATAAAGACGCTCTTCACTTACATCTACGCCAACCAATTAAAAAGCTATTTTACAATCAGATTCAGTTGTGGTTAAGGTGGACGTCCTGTACAGTGAGTAGTGAAAGAGTCCCATCAAGAACTACAAGCTTTAAAACGCACAACATCCTTCCCAACTGTCACATCAAGAACTACAAACTCTAAAACACAACATCCTTCCCAACTGTCACATCAAGAACTACAAGCTTTAAAACGCACAACATCCTTCCCAACTGTCACATCAAGAACTACAAACTCTAAAACACACAACATCCTTCCCAAACTGTCCCATCAAGAACTACAAACTCTAAAACACACAACATCCTTCCCAACTGTCCCATCAAGAACTACAAACTCTAAAACACACAACATCCTTCCCAAACTGTCCCATCAAGAACTACAAGCTTTAAAACGCACAACATCCTTCCCAACTGTCACATCAAGAACTACAAACTCTAAAACACACAACATCCTTCCCAACTGTCCCATCAACAACTACAAACTCTAAAACACACAACATCCTTCCCAACTGTCACATCAAGAACTACAAACTCTAAAACGCACAACATCCTTCCCAACTGTCACATCAAGAACTACAAACTCTAAAACACACAACATCCTTCCCAACTGTCACATCAAGAACTACAAACTCTAAAACACACAACATCCTTCCCAACTGTCCCATCAAGAACTACAAACTCTAAAACACACAACATCCTTCCCAACTGTCACATCAAGAACTACAAACTCTAAAACACACAACATCCTTCCCAACTGTCACATCAAGAACTACAAACTCTAAAACACACAACATCCTTCCCAACTGTCCCATCAAGAACTACAAACTCTAAAACACACAACATCCTTCCCAAACTGTCCCATCAAGAACTACAAACTCTAAAACACACATCCTTCCCATCTGTCACATCAAGAACTACAAACTCTAAAAAACACACAACATCCTTCCCAAACTGTCCCATCAAGAACTACAAACTCTAAAACACACAACATCCTTCCCAAACTGTCAAATCAAGAACTACAAGCTTCACGCAACATACAGAAGTCTTAAAACACAACCTCCTTTGCATTCCTCATCTCATATGTATATACTGTATTCCATCCTATTTTACTGTATCTTAGTCTATGATGCTTTGACATTGCTCGACCAAATATTTATATATTCTTAATTCAATTCCTTCAGATTGTGTGTATTGTTAGATATTACTGCAAGGTTGTAGCTCGAAACACAAGCATTTCACTACACCCACAATAACATCTACTAAAGATGTGTACGTGACAAATAAAATATGAATTAAACTGTCACATCAAGAACTACAAGCTCCACGCAACATTAAAACACAACCTCCTTCCTAACTGTCACATCAAGAACAGTCCTGGAAACAAACACTGAATGTCAAAATGGCCCCCACCAGCATGATGAGGCATGTTAGTCGGAGTGCTGCTGGCCTGGTCTGTCAGTGCATGCTCCACTAGCAGTCTTGTTCCTGTCCGTGTTTGTGAGTGTGTACATGTGTGTGTGTGTGTGTGTGTGTGTGTGTGTGTGTGTGTGTGTGTGTGTGTGTGTGTGTGTGTGTGTGTGTGTGTCGCTCTCTGAGTTATGTCCAGGGCCTAGCTGCATAAAACACCTTAAATTAATTTTCCATTAAAGTTTCCTTAACTTTAAGTCAGTGGCGCAGAACATTTTAAGGTGAATTTCCCCCTTAAAGGAAGTGAAAAGGTGAAGTGAAGGGTGGCCCTTAACTGCTTCCTTCAGTATGAATATCCATGTAAAACAGCATTTTTGGAGGTGAATGTTGCTTTCATCTGCTCTGATTACAAAAGGAATACATCAACCAGCTAGCTACTTAGCTAGCTAAACAATGGAATGTGCATAGCTAACTGGCCAGTTAGCTATAGCTACTCTGTAAGATAGCTTGACGGACTAGAAAGTAAGATAAATATAAGTTGAGAAAAAAAGTGACTACAAGAAACATGTTTTATTTTCTGAAGCTATTTGGTTATCCTGTCTTGATTGTTGAAGTTCTATTTTGCTATCTCACAAAATGAAAGCGCTCTCTTTGAACAGACGTTTAGTCAGTGAATCAGGTCGTCTCCATCGTAACCAGATACTCTCTCATGCCTTCAAACTACCGTAAAATCACTTAAGTATGCCCTTACCGGAGGAAATATTTGAGCGGCTCTACGCAACGCCCCTAAACAATTCCCTTAGGTAAGGGGAAATGATTCCTTAAGGGAAACCTTTAAGGGAAACAATTCAGATGTTTTATACAACCGGGCCAAGGTGAACGAATTGAAGGTTGCAACACCAGGGGACTGTTCTAGAATGTCACAGAACTTTTCATCAAACAGCCTGATCAGCGGGAACCAGATCCATCAAACAGGCATGGGCATGTCTATACCATAAATACACACATCAGCAGCATGCATAGCTGAGCAGGCCAGCGATGAAAATGTCTGTTAGGACAGCAGGTCCTGGGTTGGTGGTTATATACTATACTGGACAGCTACTGCTGAGTAGAAATACAGGATAGGCTATCTACACTCTTAGAAAAGAAGGTCCTACTTGGAATCATAAAGGGTTCTATTCAATTGTCCCCATTGGACAACCCTCTGAAAATAACTTTTTGGTTCCAAGTGGAACCCTGTCACTAATATAAGGTTCTAGGTGGAACCATGAAACCACTAAAAGGTTCTAAGTAGAACCTTTTTCACCACCAAAGCAATCTACCTGGAACCAAAAAGGGTTCTACCTGGAACCAAAAAGGGTTCTACCTGGAACCAAAAGGGGTTCTACCTGGAATGGAACCAAAAAGGTCTCTCCTATGGGGACAAATTTATTTAAACATTTTTTTTAACGTGTACACTATACAGTATACAGAAGAAACATTACATTCTCTTCAATGTTTTTTTATAACAAATTGAATCACAAAAGATGTTGAAACAACGTCACTTTTGATTTGAGATTGAAAACTAGAAAACTGCTTTCAAAGATAAATTGGTTTACATTTTATAGTGTCTTTCATTTCCTTGTTACACGAGTCAATAATATACATTTTGACGATGCCAATATAGTTCCCTAAGCTCATACCTTAAATCAGCATTTGTAATTGCTCATGTTGCAGCCTGGACTCTCCTATTTTCTCCTTTGATCAATCCGTTTATATCCATCTCTCGTGTTAAATTACTAAATGAGAGAGGTTCTACTGTGGGGCTTCGGGGACCATCAATACTCAACCGACACAGTATCATTTACCTCTAGTGTGTCTCGCATCCAAGTAAGTAAAAACACACACACACACACACACACACACACACACACACACACACACACACACACACACACACACACACACACACACACACACACACACACACACACACACACACACACACACACACACACACACACACACACACAACTTCCCCTGCTTAATGCATCAACACGCAGTGTACTGCGGCAGGCACCTGCTTGCTATGCCCTGCTCCGACTCTGGTCTTGTGTTGGCTGTCCTCTTGTCTTGACTATGGCAGAGGGGAGGAGAGGGAGAGAGGAGTGGAGGAGAGGATAGGGAGGAGTGGAGGAGAGGGAGAGAGGAGTGGAGGAGAGGAGAGGGAGAAGTGGAGAAGAAGGAGAGAGGAGGGGAGGAGGGAGAGAGGAGGGGAGGAGAGGATAGGGAGGAGTGGAGGAGAGGGAGAGAGGAGGGGAGGAGAGGGAGAGAGGAGGGGAGGAGAGGATAGGGAGGAGGGGAGGAGAGGAGAGGATAGGATAGGGAGGAGAGAGGAGGGGATAGGGAGGAGGGGAGGAGAGGATAGGGAGGAGGGGAGGGGAGGAGAGGGAGAGAGGAGGGGATAGGGAGGAGAGGATAGGGAGGAGGGGAGGAGAGGATACGGAGGAGGGGATGAGAGGATACAGAGAGGGATAGGGAGGAGGGGTTAACTACACCGTCAGAACAGATCACCTCTCTCTCTCTCTCTCTCTCTCTCTCAGCCTGCCCCACCAACTGCCCCCCTCCCTTTGCCTCCCCCTCTCTCTGTTCCCCCATCTCTCTCTGCCCCCATCTCTCTGTTCCTCCCTTCTGCACACTTCCTCTTTCTGTCTCTCATCTCCTTTCCAACTCCACCCCCCTCCTGCTCTCCCCCTCTCTCCTATCTCTCCCCCTCTCTCCTATCTCTCTTTCCCTCTCCAGATGAGAAGTCATGTCTTACTTCAGTCTACGTCACTCAGAGTGAGCTTATCGCTCTCTCTCTGTCCCTCTCCTTGTCTGGCTGGCATAGATAATGTCCTGCTCCCTGACACAGTTAGAGGTGATACCTCATTCACATGCTGTCTCTGTCTGTGTGGGATAAAGAGACACTGTATCTCCGTGTGTATCTCTCCCTCGCTCTCCTCTAAATCCCTCTCTTCCTCCCTCCGTCTAGCTCTCCCTCCATCTCCCTTTCTCTCCATTTTTCTACCACTGCATCTGCTCTCTCTCCCCTATCCATCTCTCTCTCTCTCTATCTGATGTTTCACTCTACATTCATCTCTCTGTGGTAATATTCACAGTAACGCTGACTTTTGAATAAATGGTCTCTGTCGGCCGTGTGCATGAGATGGGTATTTGTTCACTACATTTATGTGTGTGTGAAGATAAAGCTCACCACATCACACACACCAACACACACACTCTGTCCCAGAGCCTCATAAATAAGTAAGCCTGTCCTCTGACACTGCAAACTGCAGTGTGTGTGTGTGTGTGTGTGTGTGTATGTGTGTGTGTGTCACGATGTGTCAGATGCCTGGTGTCCAGTGAGCCAGTGTAAACGCTGCCCCAGGGCTAACACAGCTCTGGCCTTGTGACAGCACAGCTGTTTTCATTAGGATGGCTCGGGACACACACTCTCACACTCTCACACTCTCACACTCTCACACTCTGCTATGAAAAGCCAAGGCCTCCATAGTGTCACCACTGACCCTGAGGTTGTGTACAGTAAAATAAGAAGAACCCATTAGGAACTCAGAGGTCAGTTACTGGGCAGGTGTAGAGAGGTCAGAGGTCAGTTACCGGGCAGCCTAGAGAGATAGGACTAGCACAGAAAGAGATCTCAATATAACATCACATTCTGTGGGATATAGCCAATAATGTTCATAAACATGTAATTGGCAATTAATTAACGCTATTTTAATTTACAGTAAAGATGTCATTATTGGCACACAAAACAAATATTTTATGTAATTCTATCTTTTCAGATCCAACTACCAGCTGCTGACTGATGAGCAACAAACAACAGATGTGAAAATGAATCACTAAATATCCTTTTGACCCTTCCTATATTATCTCCCATCAGCCTGAGAATCACCATGGTGTACCCTGGGAACCCTAACCCTGGGACCCTAACCCTGGGAACCCTAACCCTGGGAACCCTAACCCTGGGGACCGTAACCCTGGGAACCCTAACCCTGGGGACCCTAACCCTGGGGACCTAACCATGGGAACCCTAACCCTGGGAACCCTAACCCTGGGGACCCTAACCCTGGGGACCCTAACCCTGGGAAACCTAACCCTGGGGACCTAACCCTGGGGCCCTAACCCTGGGGACCGCAACCCTGGGGACCTAACCCTGGGGACCTAACCCTGGGGACCGTAACCCTGGGAACAGTAACCATGGGGACCTAACCCTAACATTGGGGACCTAACCCTGGGGACCGTAACCCTGGGAAGAGTAACCCTGGGGACCTAACCATGGGGACCTAACCATGGGGACCTAACCCTAACCATGGGGACCTAACCATGGGGACCTAACCCTAACCATGTGGACCTAACCATGGGGACCTAACCCTAACCATGGGGACCTAACCCTAACCATGGGGAGCTAACCATGGGGACCTAACCATGGGGACCTAACCCTAACCATGGGGATCGTAACCATGGGGACCATAACCCTGGGGACCGTAACCCTGGGGACCGTAACCCTGGGAACAGTAACCATGGGGACCTAACCCTGGGGACCTAACCCTGGGGATCGTAACCCTGGAGACCGTAACCCTGGGGACCTAACCATGGGGACCCGAACCCTGGGGACCGTAACCCTGGGAACAGTAACCATGGGGACCTAACCCTAACATTGGGGACCTAACCCTGGGGACCGTAACCTTGGGAACAGTAACCCTGGGGACCTAACCATGGGGACCTAACCCTAACCATGGGGACCTTAACCCTGGGGACCTAACCCTGGGGACCATAACCCTGGGGACCGTAACCCTGGGGACCTAACCCTAACCATGGGGACCTAACCCTGGGGACCCGAACCCTGGGGGCCGTAACCCTGGGGACCTAACCCTAACCATGGGGACCTAACCCTGGGGACCCGAACCCTGGGGACCTAACCCTGGGGACCTAACCATGGGAACCCTAACCCTGGGAACCCTAACCCTGGGGACCCTAACCCTGGGAAACCTAACCCTGGGGACCTAACCCTGGGGCCCTAACCCTGGGGACCGCAACCCTGGGGACCTAACCCTGGGGACCTAACCCTGGGGACCGTAACCCTGGGAACAGTAACCCTGGGAACCCTAACCCTGGGAACCCTAACCCTGGGAACCCTAACCCTGGGGACCGTAACCCTGGGAACCCTAACCCTGGGGACCCTAACCCTGGGGACCTAACCATGGGAACCCTAACCCTGGGAACCCTAACCCTGGGGACCCTAACCCTGGGAAACCTAACCCTGGGGACCTAACCCTGGGGCCCTAACCCTGGGGACCGCAACCCTGGGGACCTAACCCTGGGGACCTAACCCTGGGGACCTAACCCTGGGGACCTAACCATGGGAACCCTAACCCTGGGAACCCTAACCCTGGGGACCCTAACCCTGGGGACCCTAACCCTGGGAAACCTAACCCTGGGGACCTAACCCTGGGGCCCTAACCCTGGGGACCGCAACCCTGGGGACCTAACCCTGGGGACCTAACCCTGGGGACCGTAACCCTGGGAACAGTAACCATGGGGACCTAACCCTAACATTGGGGACCTAACCCTGGGGACCGTAACCCTGGGAAGAGTAACCCTGGGGACCTAACCATGGGGACCTAACCATGGGGACCTAACCCTAACCATGGGGACCTAACCATGGGGACCTAACCCTAACCATGTGGACCTAACCATGGGGACCTAACCCTAACCATGGGGACCTAACCCTAACCATGGGGAGCTAACCATGGGGACCTAACCATGGGGACCTAACCCTAACCATGGGGATCGTAACCATGGGGACCATAACCCTGGGGACCGTAACCCTGGGGACCGTAACCCTGGGAACAGTAACCATGGGGACCTAACCCTGGGGACCTAACCCTGGGGATCGTAACCCTGGAGACCGTAACCCTGGGGACCTAACCATGGGGACCCGAACCCTGGGGACCGTAACCCTGGGAACAGTAACCATGGGGACCTAACCCTAACATTGGGGACCTAACCCTGGGGACCGTAACCTTGGGAACAGTAACCCTGGGGACCTAACCATGGGGACCTAACCCTAACCATGGGGACCTTAACCCTGGGGACCTAACCCTGGGGACCGTAACCCTGGGGACCATAACCCTGGGGACCTAACCCTAACCATGGGGACCTAACCCTGGGGACCCGAACCCTGGGGGCCGTAACCCTGGGGACCTAACCCTAACCATGGGGACCTAACCCTGGGGACCCGAACCCTGGGGACCTAACCCTGGGGACCTAACCATGAGAACCCTAACCCTGGGAACCCTAACCCTGGGGACCCTAACCCTGGGGACCCTAACTCTGGGAAACCTAACCCTGGGGACCTAACCCTGGGGCCCTAACCCTGGGGACCGCAACCCTGGGGACCTAACCCTGGGGACCTAACCCTGGGGACCGTAACCCTGGGAACAGTAACCCTGGGAACCCTAACCCTGGGAACCCTAACCCTGGGAACCCTAACCCTGGGGACCGTAACCCTGGGAACCCTAACCCTGGGGACCCTAACCCTGGGGACCTAACCATGGGAACCCTAACCCTGGGAACCCTAACCCTGGGGACCCTAACCCTGGGAAACCTAACCCTGGGGACCTAACCCTGGGGCCCTAACCCTGGGGACCGCAACCCTGGGGACCTAACCCTGGGGACCTAACCCTGGGAACAGTAACCATGGGGACCTAACCCTAACATTGGGGACCTAACCCTGGGGACCGTAACCCTGGGAAGAGTAACCCTGGGGACCTAACCATGGGGACCTAACCATGGGGACCTAACCCTAACCATGGGGACCTAACCATGGGGACCTAACCCTAACCATGGGGACCTAACCATGGGGACCTAACCCTAACCATGGGGACCTAACCCTAACCATGGGGAGCTAACCATGGGGAGCTAACCATGGGGACCTAACCCTAACCATGGGGATCGTAACCATGGGGACCATAACCCTGGGGACCGTAACCCTGGGGACCGTAACCCTGGGAACAGTAACCATGGGGACCTAACCCTGGGGACCTAACCCTGGGGATCGTAACCCTGGAGACCGTAACCCTGGGGACCTAACCATGGGGACCCGAACCCTGGGGACCGTAACCCTGGGAACAGTAACCATGGGGACCTAACCCTAACATTGGGGACCTAACCCTGGGGACCGTAACCTTGGGAACAGTAACCCTGGGGACCTAACCATGGGGACCTAACCCTAACCATGGGGACCTTAACCCTGGGGACCTAACCCTGGGGACCGTAACCCTGGGGACCGTAACCCTGGGGACCTAACCCTAACCATGGGGACCTAACCCTGGGGACCCGAACCCTGGGGGCCGTAACCCTGGGGACCTAACCCTAACCATGGGGACCTAACCCTGGGGACCCGAACCCTGGGGACCTAACCCTGGGGACTGTAACCATGGGGACCTAACCCTGGGGACCGTAACCCTGGGGACCTAACCATGGGGACCCGAACCCTGGGGACCGTAACCCTGGGAACAGTAACCATGGGGACCTAACCCTAACATTGGGGACCTAACCCTGGGAACAGTAACCCTGGGGACCTAACCATGGGGACCTAACCCTAACCATGCGGACCTAATCCTGGGGACCCTAACCCTGGGGACCTAACCATGGGTACCCTAACTCCAGGGACCTAAGGCTGACAGCAGGTCCATGTTGCTCCACAGAAGACTATGACCTCTTATGGTGCAGCCTAGAGGTCATCGACCAACACATTATTCTGAAGGACATTGACCAAACACCAAAACGGCCAAATCAGTCAATATCTAATTGATTACTGACATGCTGTCCATATAGTACGACTCATAGGAAAAGAACAGAGAGTAATCAAACATCGATCAGATGACGTGGCATGGTTATATACAGCGTATTGGGAAAGTATTCACGACTCGTTGACTTTTGTCCACATTTTGTTACGTTACAGTCTTACTCTAAAATGTATGAAATATTTCCCCCCCCCCCCCCCCCCCCCCCTCATCAATCTACACACAATAACCCTGTCATGACTTTCCCTCCTGTATGGAGATGCAAGGTGCCGGCTAACCGAAGGTTTCAAGACCCCCCTCTCCTGGAGGAGTTGGCCAGTTTTATGACGGACGCAAATACCTTGCAGGAACTTTATCTCCCTGGCCATGCAGTAGTGAGGTGAAATAACTATTTTGTAACAAAGAGATTCTTCCCGCCAAAACGTCAACATCCAAAAGCGGATAACGAAACAATATTTCTAACACAAAGAATGTGGGAAATGGTCACAGTCTCAAAATGGCCAGAAACAAAGACCTTTCTTCTGAAACTCGTCAGTCGATTCTTGTTCTGAGAAATGAAGGCTATTCCATTCGAGAAATTGCCAAGAAACTGAAGATCTCGTACAACGCTGTGTGCTACTCCCTTCACAGAACAGCGCAAACTGTCTCTAACCAGAATAGAAA
Organism: Oncorhynchus mykiss; assembly: GCF_013265735.2. NCBI lineage: Eukaryota > Metazoa > Chordata > Actinopteri > Salmoniformes > Salmonidae > Oncorhynchus > Oncorhynchus mykiss. The sequence goes on along the minus strand of NC_048575.1, from coordinate 76,403,049 downwards.
GAGGAGTTGGAGTCCCTGGTGCACAACTGAGCAAGAGGACAAGTATATTATATTATAATATATTTATATTATATAAATATATCATATATAAATATAAATATTACCCGCAAAACACCAGTCTCAACGTCAACAGTGAAGAGGCAAATCCGGGATGCTGGCCTTCTAGGCAGTGAATAGCATTCTCACATACACTATTGTTCAAAAGTTTGGGGTCACTTAGAAATGTTCTTGATCCTTACACAGGTGCACCTTGTGCTGGGGGACAATAAATGGGCACTAAAATATGCAGTTTTGTCTCACAACACAATGCTACACATGTCTCAAGTTTTGAGGGAGAGTGCAATTAGCATGCTGACTGCAGGAATTCCCACCAGAGCTGTTGCCAGAGAATTACATGTTCATTTCTCTACCGTAATCCGCCTTCAACGTCGTTTTAGAGAATTTAGCAGTAGCTCCACCCGGCCTCACAACTGCAGACCACATGTACCAATGCCAGCCCAGGACCTCCACATCCAGCTTCTTCACCTGCGGAATCATCTGAGACCAGCTACCCGGACAGCTGATTAAACTGTGGGTTTGCAGAAGCGAAGAATTTCTGCACACACTGTCATAAACCGTTTCAGGGAAGGTCATCTGCATGCTCGTCGTCCTCACCAGGGTCTTGGCCTGACTGCAGTTTGGCGTCGTAACTGACTTCAGTGGTCAAATGCTCACCCTCGATGGCCACTGGCATGCTGGAGAAGTGTGCTCTTCACAGATAAATCCTGGTTTCAACTGTACAGGGCAGATGGCAGACAACGTGTATGGCATCGTGTGGGCGAGCGGTTTGCTGATGTCAACGTTCTAAACAAAGTGCCCCATGGTGGTGGTGGGGTTTTGGTATTGGCTGGCATAAACTATGGCATTTTTAATGCACAGAGATACCATGACGAGATCCTGAGGCCCATTGTTATGCCATTCATCCGCCACCATCATCTCACGCTTCAACAAGATAATGCACAACCTCATGTCACAAGGATCTGTACACAATTCCTAGAAGCTGAAAATGTCCCAGTTCCTCCATGGCCTGCATACTCACCAGACATGTCACCCATTGAGCATGTTCGGGATGCTCTGGATCGACGTGTACGACAGAGTGTTCCAGTTCCCGCCAATATCCAGCCATTGAAGAGGAGTGGACAACATTCAACAGGCCACAATCAACAGGATGATCAACTCTATGCAAAGAAGGTGTGTTGCATGAGGAAAATAGTGGTCATACCATATACTGACCGGTTTTCTGATCCACGCCCGTACAGTTTTTTAAGGTGTCTGTGACCAACAGATGCATATCTGTATTCCCAGTCTTGTGAAATCCATAGATTAGGGCTTAGTGACTTTATTTAAATTCACTGATTTCCATATATGAACTGTAACTCGGTCAAATCGTAGAAATGATTGCATGTTGCATTTCTATTTTTGTTCAGCGTAGATTGTTTTGATGAGTCAGGGAATCATGTGCATTATTATATAGTGTCATAAAAAAAATTGCAGTGAGAACAGACATTCCATTCTAGTCATATTCTTAGTACTAAGCTATGTACTCCATAACTCAGTATTACTAGCAAGCATAGGTCTACTATAATGATACAGATAGTATCAGTATCTGTAGGCTACTGTGTGTGAAGTGTTTTTCACAAAGCTGTTATCATTTTCTCCTGTCTCTGAGCTCAACCTCAGAATCTAAACGCTAAAGTGTGATCCCATGACCGACGGGAGTATTAGCCATGCCAGCTTCAATCCATAAATCCTCATTCAGTCGCCGCATAAACCAATCAATATATTAAATCAGATGATCAATCATAACGATTTCAGATTCAGCGGTCAGAAGTAGCGGCTGAAGTAAGACAGAGAAAGAGACAGAGAGAGAGAGAAAGACAGAGCGTGTGAGAGAGGGTGACAGAGAGAGAGAGAAGGACAGAGCCAGAGTGTAAGAGAGGGAGAGAGAGGGGGAGGGAGGGAGAGACATAGAGAGGGATAGAGAGAGAGAGGGAGAGACGAAGAGTGTGAGAGGGAGAGAGAGGGACCGAGAAAGAGTCAAAGAGAGAGACCGACAGAGAGAGAGACAGAGAGATGGAGAGAGAGAGAGAGAGATTATCTACCTCACTTGCTTTGGCAATGTTAACACATGTTTCCCATGCCAATAAAGCCCCTTGAATTGAATTGAATTGAGAGAGACAGAGACACATTCCCAAGCCAAGTAGTGTAACATTCTCTAATAGGCCAACCTTGCACTAACATGTCTTTCTGTTCCCTGTTTGTTTTTGCTTGGGTATGACAGTTTGTTCCAGTCCTGTTTTACATGTTTGTCCACTTCGTGTTTTTCTTGTACTCCTCCTTACTGGTGCAAAGTGTGTAAGGTGTTTTGTAGAAAATCTCGATGATTGATGGCTTACTGTTAATACTGGGTGTTCTATTAGCCTCATTTTTTAAAAACAAAACCAACGTGACTTTCATGTCACCAAAGATCTTATCACACCTGCTTTTTCATCCACATTCAAGAGGATCAAATGATTACAGAATAAAAATATGGATTTATTTAGAACTAAAACATTCCTTATTTTCCTGAATAAGATCTTCTTTCCTTGGATTGGGTAAAATGGGAAAATCACAATGCTACAATATTCCAGTGTAAGGCACATTTACAGAATGCAATTTTCAGAGGATTAAAACATTAATTACTGAGTAATTTAGATTAATTATCCTTATCTGCTAACAGTAGTGACTGTCTGCAAAAAGTGGATCAGATTAGGGTTAGTGGGAATTCAATGCTGATACAGTAGTCTGATACAGTAGTCTCCTGATACAGTGGTCTGATACAGTAGTCTGATACAGTAGTCTCCTGATACAGTAGTCTCCTGATACAGTTGTCTCCTGATACAGTAGTCTCCTGATACAGTAGTCTGATACAATAGTCTGATATAGTAGTCTCCTGATACAGTTGTCTCCTGATACAGTAGTCTGATACAGTGGTCTGATACAGTAGTCTGATACAGTAGTCTCCTGATATAGTAGTCTCCTGATACAGTAGTCTCCTGATACAGTAGTCTCCTGATACAGTGGTATGATACAGTAGTCTGATACACTAGTCTCCTGATACAGTAGTCTCCTGATACAGAGGTCTGATACAGTAGTCTCCTGATACAGTAGTCTGATACAGTGGTCTGATACAGTAGTCTCCTGATACAGTAGTCTGATACAGTGGTCTGATACAGTAGTCTGATACAGTAGTCTGATACAGTGGTCTCCTGATACAGTAGTCTGATACAGTAGTCTCCTGATACAGTAGTCTCCTGATACAGTAGTCTGATACAGTGGTCTGATACAGTAGTCTGATACAGTGGTCTCCTGATACAGTAGTCTGATACAGTGGTCTCCTGATACAGTAGTCTGATACAGTAGTCTGATACAGTAGTCTCCTGATACAGTAGTCTGATACAGTGGTCTGATACAGTAGTCTGATACAGTAGTCTGATACAGTGGTCTCCTGATACAGTAGTCTGATACAGTAGTCTCCTGATACAGTAGTCTCCTGATACAGTAGTCTGATACAACATTCAGTTTCTTCAATTCCTCCAGAAGGAAAAAGGCCAAGTTTTCTTCTCCAACTGCCGAGGAATTTAATCTATGGAGATGACAGGAAGGGTTAGCGATGGCACAGGGCTGGAGAAAATGGAGACAAATTGCTTCATTCGCCGGGAATTGAACAGATTAATTTCTCATCTTTGACAGTGACACAAATGCATTCTTGTCTTCAAAGGGCTGAGTAAATGTTGATTTTCTCTCTCTCCCTTATCCCTTTAGATTCTATCTGAGAGAGAGAGAGAGAGAGAGAGAGAGAGAGAGAGAGAGAGAGAGACAGAGACAGAGACAGAGAGAGACAGAGAGAGAGAGAGAGAGAGAGAGAGAGAGGAGTGTGAGAGAAAGAGGCAATGTTAACATATGTTTCCCATGCCAATAAAGCCCCTTGAATTGAATTGAGAGAGAGAGGAGAAAGAGAGAGAAAGAGGCAGATGGAGTAAGAGAGAGAGTGAGAGAGAAATATAGAGAGAAAGAGAGAATTCCACAAAGCTGTGAACGATCTGAGAGAAAAGACAAGAAGAGCCTTCTACGCTGTCAAAAGGAACATAAAATTCAACATCCCAATTAGGACCTGGCAAAAGAATCATTGAATCAGTTACAGAACCCACTGCCCTTTATGATTGTGAGGTCTAGGGTCCGCTCACCGACCAATAATTCACAAAATGGACAAAAATTTGGTTTGATCCAAGGCTGTGTCCTTGACTCATTGTGCTCTAGTGACTCCTTGTGGCGGGCCGGGCGCCTTCAAGCTGACTCTGGTCGTCAGTTGGACAGTGTTTTCTCCGAAACATTGGTGCGGCTGGCTTCCGGGTTAAGCGAGCAGTGTGTCAAGAAGTGTATCTGCTGGGTTATAGCGGAGCAACAGTCTCCTGGGGTTATAGTGGAGCAGCACTCTACTGGGTTATAGTGGAGCAGCAGTGTACTGGGGTTATAGCGGAGCAACAGTCTCCTGGGGTTATAGTGGAGCAGCAGTCTAATGGGGTTATAGCGGAGCAACAGTCTCCTGGGGTTATGGTGGAGCAGCAGTCTACTGGGGTTATAGCGGAGCAACAGTCTCCTGGGGTTATAGTGGAGCAGCAGTCTACTGGGGTATAGTGGAGCAACAGTCTACTGGGTTATAGTGGAGCAGCAGTCTACTGGGGTTATAGTGGAGCAGCAGTCTACTGGGTTATAGTGGAGCAGCAGTGTACTGGGGTTATAGTGGAGCAATAGTCTACTGGGGTTATAGTGGAGCAGCAGTCTACTGGGGTTATAGTGGAGCAACAGTCTCCTGGGGCTATAGTGGAGCAACAGTCTACTGGGGTTATAGTGGAGCAACAGTCTACTGGGGTTATAGTGGAGCAGCAGTCTCCTGGGGCTATAGTGGAGCAGCAGTCTCCTGGGGCTATAGTGGAGCAGCAGTCTACTGGGGTTATAGTGGAGCAACAGTCTACTGGGGTTATAGTGGAGCAGCAGTCTACTGGGTTATAGTGGAGCAGCAGTCTACTGGGGTTATAGTGGAGCAGCAGTCTACTGGGTTATAGTGGAGCAACAGTCTACTGGGGTTATAGTGGAGCAGCAGTCTCCTGGGGCTATAGTGGAGCAGAAGTCTACTGGGTTATAGTGGAGCAACAGTCAACTGGGGTTATAGTGGAGCAACAGTCTACTGGGTTATAGTGGAGCAGCAGTCTCCTGGGGTTATAGTGGAGCAGCAGTCTACTGGGGTTATAGTGGAGCAACAGTCTACTGGGGTTATAATGGGAGCAGCAGCAGTCTACTGGGTTATAGTGGAGCAACAGTCTACTGGGGTTATAGTGGAGCAACAGTCTACTGGGGTTATAGTGAAGCAACAGTCTACTGGGGTTATAGTGAAGCAACAGTATACTGGGGTTATAGTTGAGCAACAGTCTACTGGTCTACTGGGGTTATAGTGGAGCAGCAGTGTACTGGGGTTATAGTGGAGCAACAGTCTACTGGGGTTATAGTGGGAGCAGCAGCAGTCTACTGGGTTATAGTGGAGCAGCAGTCTACTGGGTTATAGTGGAGCAACAGTCTACTGGGGTTATAGTGGAGCAGCAGTCTACTGGGGTTATAGTGGGAGCAGCAGTCTACTGGGTTATAGTGGAGCAGCAGTCTACTGGGGTTATAGTGGAGCAACAGTCTACTGGGGTTATAGTGGAGCAACAGTCTACTGGGTTATAGTGGAGCAGCAGTCTACTGGGGTTATAGTGGAGCAGCAGTCTACTGGGGTTATAGTGGAGCAACAGCCTCCTGGGGTTATAGTGGAGCAGCAGTCTACTGGGGTTATAGCGGAGCAACAGTCTCCTGGGGTTATAGTGGAGCAGCAGTCTACTGGGGTTATAGTGGGAGCAGCTGAGTCCGTTGTATAACTCTCACTGGGCAACTGGTTGAGATGTAGGCTACTATAAAGGTGAAACTATATAACATGTACCTTTGGGAAAGATACTCGACCAAATACTCAAAACTATATAGATAAGCCTATATCATAATGTAACAACTACTCAAACTCACAACAAACCACTGCACAGATCCCAGTCTACTTGCTACTTGAGATTTCAATAAAAAATGACATAAAGGATATAGATAAAGCTGCACAATACTGTACTTTTAGACTCAAATATCAAGTATTGTTGAAGGGTAAGTTTATTTACCTTGTAGGATATGTGTCCCCTCTTTTCTGTAACAAATATCCTCAGCAGGATATCAGCGGGTTGATAAACGAAACAACAGGAAACAGGACGTCTCGTATGTACACACGAGGTATGCAGGCGTCAAACAGGTACATATGGGCGTGTCTGGGTTGGCAACAAACAGGTGAGCACACGCCCGACCTACAGTAGTTTGTAGATTTTTTGCGCCTTGTATTTCAAACTGCGTCAACTGCAGGCCTACTTTATGTTGCTAGAATGACAATTGCGAAACAACACCTTTAAAATGCTTCAAATCTATTCTCCAAACAGAAAAGTGATGACATTCTGAACCACAGGCCGATGATACATACCTTCCTGTTTACAGTCACGTATCCATTCCAGGCTCGAAATTGTTGAGCAATGCTTCTCGGTCCACTGTGTCGAAGGCCTACTCTCATTTCGGATGCCCCCTGCGCCGGAGGTCCACCTGGTTGTCTGGACGGTTCTGTGTGCTGTTTTACAGAGGGAGGACGCAGGGTTGATATCTGAGTCTTTCAGACGGAGAGAGAGAGAGAGAGGATACATAAAAGGCATGCTGCAGACAAAAGGTGTTCAATCCAGCGCCACATCGTTCCCATGGAAACTTACTTCCCTCAGTTTCTAGCAGCTATTTATGGGGCTGTGATGTCGGTGACATGTTGGTGGTGTTGCTGCAGGCTCGTCACCGTCTGCAAATCAAAGCAAATCTAGGCATCACTGTCTGTTAATCATTATGGTCAACTATACATAAGAAACGTGTAGGCCTAAATGTACAACATACCACAATACTATACTACTATATGCAGTAGGCCTAAATGCATAACATACCACAATACAACAATACTATACTACTATACAGTCGGCCTAAATGCATAACATACCAAAATACTATACCACTATTACTATACAGTAGGCCTAAATGCATAACATACCACAATACAACAATACTATACTACTATACAGTCAGCCTAAATGCATAACATACCAAAATACTATACCACTACTATACAGTAGGCCTAAATGCATAACATACCACACTACTATACCACTACTATACAGTAGGCCTAAATGCATAACATACCACACTACTATACCACTACTATACAGTAGGCCTAAATGCATAACATACCACACTACTATACCACTACTATACAGTAGGCCTAAATGCATAACATACCACACTACTATACCACTACTATACAGTAGGCCTAAATGCATAACATACCAAAATACTATACCACTACTATACAGTAGGCCTAAATGCATAACATACCAAAATACTATACCACTACTATACAGTAGGCCTAAATGCATAACATACCAAAATACTATACAACTACTATACAGTAGGCCTAAATGCATAACATACCACAATACTATACCACTACTATACAGTAGGCCTAAATGCATAACATACCACAATACTATACCACTACTATACAGTAGGCCTAAATGTATAACATACCACACTACTATGCCACTACTATACAGTAGGCCCAAATGCATAACATACCACACTACTATACCACTACTATACAGTAGGCCTAAATGCATAACATACCAATATACTATACCACTACTATACAGTAGGCCTAAATGCATAACATACCAAAATACTATACCACTACTATACAGTAGGCCTAAATGCATAACATACCAAAATACTATACAACTACTATACAGTAGGCCTAAATGCATAACATACCACAATACTATACCACTACTATACAGTAGGCCTAAATGCATAACATACCACAATACTATACCACTATTACTATACAGTAGGCCTAAATGTATAACATACCACAATACTATACTACTACTATACAGTAGGCCTAAATGCATAACATACCACAATACTATACTACTATACAGTAGGTCTAAATGCATGTACAAATAATAACAGTTGATTACACTGATTCTGGCACAGCTACTGTATGTCACAACTATCAAGTCATCCAGGCTGTATCACAACTGGCAGTGATTGGGAGTCCCATAGGGCGGCGCACAATTGGACCAGCGTCGTCCGGGTTTGGCCGGTGTAGGCCGTCATTGTAAATAATAATTTGTTCGTAACTGACTTTCCTAGTGAAATAAAGGTTCAATAAAACATGAATAAAAATGGGCCTAATCTAATGACACACAGATGTTGCACAGTACTTGCCATTGAATAAGAAACACATTTTATTTTATTTTTTTTAAACATAAGACTACAGCTACAGTTGAGGCTGTTCCTGTGACATACAGGAAGGAACATGCACTGCAAACATGGCGTCACAGATCTGTCCGTCAAACGTGTCGTCCAATGTGTGCGTGTGTTTATATTCAGGGAGGATCTCAGTCTGTAGTCGTAGATGTTGATTGAACATAATCCAGAGACTGTAATCTAATATGATAGCAGTATAACCACATTACAACCACGTGTCAACATCAACAGTCATACATGGATGAGACTGACTCAATCTTCTGATGCATCCCAAATGGCACCCTGATTCCTTATATAGTGCACTACTTTTTTATTTTATTTTTTAGCATAAGTGCACTATAGGGAATAGAGTGCCATTTAGGAAGCAGCCAACCGTGTAATGCATCAGGATGACTCCAGGAACAGGAAACGTCTTCATCGAACCACCGGGACATTGACATGGACAATCACGCTAAACTTCAAAATATTTAATTTCCCAATGAGAAACCAGAGGTTCCAATAAAGATGGGTTTGGCAGGCGTGAACACTCTTTGACGACACTGATTGTCAATAGCAAATGTGGTTATGTATATATTTATTTAGCCGTTAATGTATTGAAGACCTATTTCAGCAAGTTAACCAAGTTTTTTGCTGGCTTAGCTAGCCATGTTAATGATGAGCTAACTAACACTGTTGGTCACTGCACTACAATGTCACGCTAGCTATTGCCAGCAGGTGATTTGCTAGCAGGTGACTTATTGAAATATTAAGTGAATGTTTATTTTCTTACTACCTTAAAATATTTATATAAAAAGGGTTGTACTTGTGCTCTCTATTTATAGATTAATATCACTTCACGTTGAGGGTATGTATCAATACTGTTGCTCCTATCTAAAAGATACAGTGGGGCAAAAAAGTATTTAGTCAGCCACCAATTGTGCAAGTTCTCCCACTTAAAAAGATGAGAGAGGCCTTTAATTTTCATCATAGGTACACTTCAACTATGACAGACAAAATGAGGGAAAAAAATCCAGAAAATCACATCGTAGGATTTTTTATGAATTTATTTGCAAATTATGGTGGAAAATACATGTCCTACCTAACCAGGCTTTGACCGTCCTGTCAGTGCCTGTCATCACTGTTTGATATCTTTTACTGCAGATAAAAACCGAGTCAACCTGGGTGTCCGTGTGTCTGTCTTCTGGGGGGCGATGTGAAGTTGGTTACAACATTGGTAGTAGAGAATTACAGACAGACAGGCAGACAGGAGAGAAGTACCAACAGGCAGGCAGGAGGAAATTAGACGGACGGACGGACAGACAGACAGTTAGGAGAGAATTACTGTCTGTCTGTCTGTACTTCTCTCCTGTCTGTCTGTCTGTACTTCTCTCCTGTAACTACGAGGACAAAAAATATATATAATTAAAAAATATATATATATATTTTATGAACTCGGGTACTCATCTTCCTGTTGAAAGATAGAATAGTCGAATACACCAGGTGAAATTGTAACTAATTCAACAACAAAGAATATGATCTACATGACCAGTCTCTGTGTGTAAAATGGTTAATGAGAACCTAACTCACAGCTAAAAAATAGAAGGAAAGGAATCCAATGTTATTTGTTGCCTAGACTTTACTGCAAATGACACAAGTCCAGAGGAAAAAAACAACACTAATATTGCAGTTAGCCATGACAGCCTTTATAATAGAACGCTCACAACCACACACATGATTATTGGACTTGGGGAAAAATGCATCTTAAAGTAGAAATAGAATGAAACAGGCATTGTATTTTTGCTCTAATATAGTGGCCACTATAGTACACATCGATCAAGTCCACAAAGAAAAATAACATTCACTGAGTACAACGTTTAATAGTCCCCCCCCCCCCACTCACAAACAAGTGTTCCAGTATGTCAAGTTCAACACAACAATGTCTTTGGGCTACACTTCACATTATTGCACTGTACACGCTCTGCCTGTGGACATCTGTTCTACAGTGTACCAGCAGCAGAGCATGAAACCCGTTGTTGGTATAATTGATCTCTTTAAGGCAGAGACTATACCTGGCATACCCCTTTGTATCCACTGTATTGAAAAAGTGAGAAAGAGGGAAAGTGTGTGGTGTTCCTTCACCTCTATAGTGGCATCCAGTTTAAGCCAGGCCCAGCTCCAGCTACACCTGATCCCTGAATCCACTTGTTTAACAAGCAAGGCCTCTTTTTCACCTAATTCTCTCATTCTGAAAATTGACCACATACTGTAGAAGGAAAACATTAGTTCATAGAAAATAGTGAGTTCATTAGCTCGTTAACTAGTTAACATTTCACACAGATTGCCAGGGTTCAGTAAGCAACTAACGTTATAACTTGAGGAACGGCAAGGAGTCGTATACCAGTTAATACTGTAGTGAATTGGTTACGTTACTAATGTAGCTCATCTGATGTTGTCACATTAACGAGCTGTCTGACTTAATTAGCCAGCTCATTTTCTCACCATGAACTCAATTATTTGATCAGCTAAATTGGCTAATGTTGCTCAACAGTTCTCTGGCTAGCTAACGGATCATTTGATCCAGCTAGCAAGATACTTAACAATGCTAACAATTCTTCTTTCACCACACTTGCTCCCTCACTTTAAAATTCCTAAATGTCAGTTGTTTTTCTGGTTACAGCTCATGAAGTACGCTTCATCACCTTCTGACCCCCATCGTCAGGCTTCTCACCTACCTCTCCTTTATCGTTCAGGGGACGCGGTGCTGCAACTGGCAAACTGCCTTTCCACTCTCAGCTGTCTTTCCAGAGCGCGCGCTGATGCTGTACCTGGTTGGTTGTCTCTTCTCTCTTCAGTCGCGTGCTGCATTCTGTTATGTGAACGATTGGCTGAGCCTTGGATACAGTCAGTATTTCTCCAAATGCACATCACTCATTCGCTTACAGCCAGTAGTGATCCAAAGCCCCCCCACAAACCCCCAAAAATAAATAAAATATAATTGGATCTACACAAATCACGTAGGTTACTTATTTTGGATTAAAAAACGGCGAATTCCGCCGAAAGGTGACTAGTTTACATCCCTGAATTGAGCATCAGCAGTTTTCCTTTTGTTATACACAGTGTACAAAACACTGCTCTATCCAGGATAGACTGAACAGGTGAATCCAGCTGTTAAATCCACTTCAAATCAGTGTAGATGAAGGGAAGGAGACAGGTTAAAGAAGGATTTTTAAGCCTTGAGACATGGATCGTGTATGTGTGCGTTTACAAAAATGTTATGCTGTTTTCAAACGAAAACACAATACATTGCTCTGGTTAAAGCTTTAAGAATCGAGCCGCTGACCTCATTTCAAGATGGCTTCTACCTACATTCCGGTTAGCGTTGTGAAGCATAAATAAAATAAACACGTTGATACACACCGAAAGCCGGTGGTGACCTGCCACTGACAACCGACCCAGACATCACCCGCTCCCCTGCGCTTCTCTGTCGCTCTTCACATTCAACGAGAGACGGAAAACAATATAGTTGTGTGGGTGGGCTGGTGGGGGGCGTCCGCGACCATGGAGGGAGCATCTAAATCCCCGGCAGAGGCGGGAAATGTTTGTTATTTTAGACTGTCGCCCGTGCAGCAGTGAAAACTCATTTGAACCTGCTGGGGACTCGCGTGCTGTTACATTTATAATCTGCCACACGTTTGTTGTTGTCGCGGGTAAATGTCCGATGGAGACCTCAATTTGTGAAAAATGTGTTGAACTTGATGCAGCTAAAGAAATAATTATTACTCTTCATGAAGAAATAAAACATTTGACCCAAGCGTCTTGAACCGAATAAGGATTCTATGAGACTATAAGCACCTTTAAATGCTTCCTATCAAAACACCCAACCAGGATGATACTGGGGCCTTCCTGGAATGTGATACATTTCTGACACTGCACCCCTCTACTGGCTCGCAATCTGCTTCAAGACACAGCAGAGACCGGATCATTCCGCCGATTGTGAGGCATATATTTGTACCTGGGGCAAAGATTGTGTTTTCCTTGGGCAAAAAGTTGAGTTGAACAATTGAAAAATTGTATGGTTGAGAGGGATGAGGCAAAAGAGATGGCAAATAAGTCTGGCTGTAAAACCGATTGGCAAATGTACTGCAAATTGAGAAATCATGTGACTAAACTGAAGAGGAAGAATAGAAAAGAAGAGGAATTACACTATGAAACAAAAGATAAATCACAAAGAATGACAGTAAAAAGCTTTGGAGAACCTTAAATGAAATTTTGGGCAAAAGGGAAAACTCTGTTCCCTCATTCATTGAATCAGATGGCTCATTCATCACAAAACCCACTGATATTGCCAACTACGTTTATGATTTTTTCATTGGCAAGATTAGCAAACTTAGCCAGCAACAAACGCTGACACTACACGTCCAAGTATATCTGACCAAATTATAAAAGACAAGCATTGTAATTTTGAATTCCGTAAAGTAAATGTGGAATAGGTGAAACAATTATTGTTGTCTATCACCAATGAGTCACTGGGGTCTGACAACTTGGATGGAAAATTACTTAGGATAATAGGGGACGATATTGCCATTCATATATTCAATTTAAGCCTACTAGAAAGTGTGTGCTCTCAGACCTGGAGGGAAGCAAAAGTTATTCCCCTATCTAACAATAGTAAAGCCCCCTTAACTGGCTCAAACAGCCACCCAATCAGCCTGTTACCAACCCTTTGTAAACTTTTTGAAAATATTGTGTTTGACCAGATACAATGCTATTTTACAGTAAACAAATTGACAACAGACTTTCAGCATGCTTATAGGGAAGGACATTCAACAAGCACAGCAATTACACAAATGACTGATGATTGGCTGAGAGAAATTGATGGTACAAAGATTGTGGGGGCTGTGTTGTTAGACTTCAGTGCGGCTTTTGACATTATCGATCATAGTCTCTGGCTGGAAAACTCATGTGTTATGTCTTTACATCCCCTGCTATATTGTGGATTAAGAGTTACCTGTCTAACAGAACTCAGAGGGTGTTCTTTTTTTTTTATTTTTTTTATTTCACCTTTATTTAACCAGGTAGGCTAGTTGAGAACAAGTTCTCATTTGCAACTGCGACCTGGCCAAGATTAAGCATAGCAGTGTGAGCAGTCTCTCCAGCAAAATCCAGGTAGAATCAGGAATTCCCCAGGGCAGCTGTCTAGGCCCCTTTCAATCTTTACCATCAACATGCTACTGGCTTTGAGTAAAGCCAGAGTGTCTATGTATGCGGACGACTCAACACTATACACGTCAGCTACCACGGCGACTGAAATGACAGCAACACTTAACAAAGAGCTGCAGTTAGTTTCAGAAATGGGTGGCAAGGAATAAGTTAGTCTTAAATATTTAAAAAACTAAAAGCACTTTATTTGGGACAAATCAGTCACTACTAAACCCTAAACTTCAACTAAATCTTGTAATGAATAATGTGGAAATTGAGCAAGTTGAGGAGACTAAACTGCTTGGAGTAACCCTGGATTGCAAACTGTCATGGTCAAAACATTTTGATACAACAGTAGCGAGGAAGGGGAAAAGTTTGTCTATAATAAAGCGCTGCTCTGCATTCTTAACAGCACTATCAACAAGGCAGGTCCTACTTTTGTCGCACCTGGGCTACAGTTTTTAGAAAAATTTAAATTGGTTCAGAACAGGGCAGCACGGCTGGCCCTTGGATGTTCACAGAGAGCTAACATTTAATAATATGCATGTCAATCTCTCCTGGCTCAAAGGAGAGGAGAGATTGACTTTATCACTACTTGTATTTCTGAGAGGTATTGACATGTTGAATGAACCGAATGCTGTCTGTTTGAACTACTGGTACACAGCTCAGACCTTCATTCATACCCCACAAGACATGCCACCAGAGGTCTCTTCACAGTCCCCAAGTCCAGAACAGACTATGGGATGCGCACAGTACTACATAGAGCCATGACTACATGGAACTCTATTCCACATCAAGTAACTGATGCCAGCAGTAAAATTAGATTTAAAAAACAGATAAAAATACACCTTATGGAACAGCGGGGACTGTGAAGCAACACAAACATAGGAACAGACACATGCATACAAGCACACAATAACATACCCACTATACACATATGTACACATGGATTTTGTGTTATAGATATGTGGTAGTAGAGTAGAGGCCTGAGGGCACACACTTAATATGTTGTGAAAAAAACCCTGAAATGAATGTATTGTAATGTTTTTAAAATTTATTACTGCCTTAATTTTGCTGTACCCCAGGAAGAGTAGTTGCTGCCTTAGCAGGAAATAATGGGAATCCATAAAAAAAAACAGGAAGAGTAGTTGCTGCCTTAGCAGGAAATAATGGGGATCCATAATAAAACCCAGGAAGAGTAGCTGCTGCCTTGGCAGGAACTAATGGGGATCCATAATAAAACCCAGGAAGAGTAGCTGCTGCCTTGGCAGGAACTAATGGGGATCCATAATAAACCCCAGGAAGAGTAGCTGCTGCCTTGGCAGGAACTAATGGGGATCCATAATAAACCCCAGGAAGAGTAGTTGCTGCCTTAGCAGGAAATAATGGGGATCCATATTAAAACCCAGGAAGAGTAGCTGCTGCCTTGGCAGGAACTAATGGGGATCCATAATAAACCCCAGGAAGAGTAGCTGCTGCCTTGGCAGGAACTAATGGGGATCCATAATAAACCCCAGGAAGAGTAGCTGCTGCCTTGGCAGGAACTAATGGGGATCCATAATAAACCCCAGGAAGAGTAGCTGCTGCCTTGGCAGGAAATAATGGGAATCCATAATAAACCCCAGGAAGAATAGCTGCTGCCTTGGCAGGAACTAATGGGGATCCATAATAAACCCCAGGAAGAGTAGCTGCTGCCTTGGCAGGAAATAATGGGGATCCATAATAAACCCCAGGAAGAGTAGCTGCTGCCTTGGCAGGAACTAATGGGGATCCATAATAAACCCCAGGAAGAGTAGCTGCTGCCTTGGCAGGAACTAATGGGGATCCATAATAAATATAAATGGGCAAGACAACAGATTTAAAGTGCCTTTAAACGGGGTAGGGTAGTAGGTCCCAGGCGCACCAGGGTTTTTCCACGCTCAACAGCTTCCCGTGTGTTTCAAGAATGATCCACCACCCAAATAACATCCAGACAACTTGACACAACTGTGGGAAGCAGTGGAGTCAACACGGGCCAGTATCCCTGTGGAACGACACCCTGTAGAGTCTATGACGAATTGAGGCTGTTCTGGGGGGGGGGGGGGGTTGAAAGGCAATATTGGAAAGGTGTTCCTAATGTTTTGTACAATCAGTGTATGTCAATCAGTGACAGTGACTCAATTATCCCATGTCATTTAATTTGTTTTAGATTGGTCTATTCAGCTATCTAATCATGGCCGAATTACCGACCAGGCACGCAGGACAAGTGCCCAGGGGCCCTGAGCTCCAGGGGGCCCCGCTTGATTTTGTTAGTTACTCCCAGTCAGATATCATAACATAAGTAATGGAAACATTTTGTAGAATTGCAGAACATTTCCTGTAAAACTACAACAACAAAAAATCTGTAAAGTAAACTCATTTCTTTACTTTTTGTTAATACAATACTTTTTCTGCTTCTGTACGTATTCAATTATAGTTATTAATCCTGGTGCTGAGTTCATGTGTAGTGGCTAATTGTTTAGCTAATATGTTTTGTAGATGGACTGAGAGGAATGAAGCAACAGAAACCAATGTGATAATGGCTGGGGTCATTTTTTCTTGTTATTGCTGTTCTCCAATTAACTTTTTAGAGTTTTTAAATAGTATAAAAATCCCACCCCCTTGTCCAGACCACACCAAAACTCAGACCCTAGTTATGGCCATTCCTCACGAGCAACAATAGTACCTGAATGTGCTCCTTGTAATAATGTCAGCATAAAGCCCTGAATGTGCTCCTTGTAATGTCAGCATAAAGCCCTGAATGTGCTCCTTGTAATAATGTCAGCATAAAGCCCTGAATGTGCTCCTTGTAATAATGTCAGCATAAAGCCCTGAATGTGCTCCTTGTAATAATGACAGCATAAAGCCCTGAAAGTGCTCCTTGTAATAATGTCAGCATAAAGCCCTGAATGTGCTCCTTGTAATAATGTCAGCATAAAGCCCTGAATGTGCTCCTTGTAATAATGACAGCATAAAGCCCTGAAAGTGCTCCTTGTAATAATGTCAGCATAAAGCCCTGAAAGTGCTCCTTGTAATAATGTCAGCATAAAGCCCTGAATGTGCTCCTTGTAATAATGTCAGCATAAAGCCCTGAATGTGCTCCTTGTAATAATGTCAGCATAAAGCCCTGAAAGTGCTCCTTGTAATAATGTCAGCATAAAGCCCTGAATGTGCTCCTTGTAATGTCAGCATAAAGCCCTGAAAGTGCTCCTTGTAATAATGTCAGCATAAAGCCCTGAATGTGCTCCTTGTAATAATGTCAGTATAAAGTCCTGAATGTGCTCCTTGTAATAATGTCTGCATAAATTGCAGAATTTTGCACGTCCCATGTAATGTAGTCTAAGTGGTAACAATGAGGCAAAATCCAGCCTTAGTATTGTTCTGGGACTTTCATTGATTTTCTTTAGCGTGTTTCATTTAGCAGCCACGAGTCTTTTATTTTTCAAGATAATGTGGGTCGTGGGCTATTTAAATACTTGTTCTGTTTTGAAGAACAAACATCAAACATTTGGAAAATTCATATCTTGCAGTAAAACACTAAATAAGATCTTTATTGCAAGAGAAGACAGGTTAAATGTTAAAAAGGTTTAATGTTATTGTATTTAGAAAATAGTCCTGATCATATAGGCCTAGATGATATCCAAAACAACAATAAACTTAATTTATACATTTTCACTAATTAAAACTGTAAAGTCATGTTCTTCTACACACAATACCTCAACTAATTCCAATCTGGGTGGTACATTTGTATTTCGGATGGAATCAAGGCATTAGAAGGACCCTGCCTGGGGAGGCTACTGGCTACTTTTTCTATTTGGCTGGCTATTCCAGGTGTTTGTTGAAAACACTGGCTTTAACTTATTTACAGGTATAAAAATTATAAAACAAAGATACATACATTTCAACAAATTCATACCTGAAACTCCCAGAATAGAATTTGACCGTGAACGCAGACGATTCCCGAGGAGAATTTCACTTTTCAAACAATGGAGAACGGCAGAAATATTATCCTGGCTCACCATAAACCATTGACTCAGCTAGCTCCCTATCGATGTACTTAAATCTGAACTCTCTGACAGTATGACTGTTGTTCTGACAGTATCTGTCCTTCCAGAACATTCCACTATAAATATGTTTCTCTCCACAGTTCCACACAGGCCAGTTGGCCCATCAGGACTGAGATCTCCCAGCAGTGAATGAGAAAAGAGCAGAGCTCCACCACTGATACAGAGTCAGTCTAGAGGAAGAACTCTTACTCTCTAAAAGTAATCCCTGTCTACTATGCCTCCAAAACGGTCTGTAGCCCAGGAACATCACCAGACAGAGACACTGACCACTGATCAGTCTAATGCCTGATGTCCATGGACTAATTGAAAAGGCACACTATAGGACCGACCTTAACAGTGGTGTGCTGGCTTGGATATCTTATTTCCGTATTGTCCTTTCCAGCATAGTTCCAGAAACTATGTTGGATACATTTCCAGGCCAGACCAGTCCAGCTCTATTGTGTGAATCAAACACAAGATTTCGTTTTGGAGAAATAAGACATCAGAGAGATGCCCACTAACTTCTGTTTTAGCCATAGAGGTAGAATGACTGGAGCAACGCCCCTCAGACCATGGCAATGTGACAGGATCACTCACGGGAACACTCAACATGGCCGCCGGTCCATCCATCAGAGAACATTGACTGGAACGGGATCCTCATTGTAGAAACTATATTTCTATGGTTTTAGCTGTGTTTGGCTCGACCATTAAAACAAAATCCTTTTAAAAAATGTTTTTATCCTGGATAAAATTGAGGGAAACAGAATAATGAATCCTGGGTTTGGACTAATTTCCATTGAAATAAGAGTGGTTGCATGTGTCTGTTGTTTACAATGGCTATATCATGTTTAACTAGCCATCTTTATTTGAAAAAGAAACAAACTGTTCATTAATGATGGTGTTTCTCAATAGGTCCCAACAGGTTTATCATAACAGGTTATAACTGCTCAATTAGACATGTCTGATCACAATACGATGGTACTTGTTTAGAAATGAATAGAGGTAAACTCCAACCAAACCTGAAGGAGGAATCAGGAAGGAACTTCAGCTGTAACGAGAACCTAATCATAACCAACTCCAACGTTTTCCTTCAGTTACAGACAAGACCGACACCTCCGTTCACGTGTCTATTCACATACAGTCACACAAATAAAACACTGTATCATCGATGTATACAATTCATGTCCTCTATATTATAATCACAGACTTATATGAACGTTATGGTATTTTAGTGGTATTGGTGCATAAATCCATTTGGTTCTGTTTCCGAGCTGAATCCTAACTTGAAATCTGGGCACACAAGATGTTTAACTTTTTTTCCCCCAGACCTGTGATTAAGTACATGGATGTAGTATGCTGTGTAGGAGAATGGACAAGATGGGACAGACATCGGAGGTGGTACCCTATTTCCTATATAGTGCACTACCTTTGGCTCTATAGGGAATTGGGACGTGGCCCAGGTCAGGAGTGTACTAGTGTGGTCAGGTCCAGGTTCATGTTGTAGATGATAGAGAACTCTCTAGAGAGTAGCTGGTGGAGAGCCATGCCGTCGTGGTAGTAGACCCAGCGCTCTCCTGTCCAGTCGTAACGCTTCGGACCACTGGAGGACAGAGAGAGGCACAGAGAGGGGGATATCAGGCTTGGGTTGAAACCACCTAAATCACTATGAAAAACACCTAAATATCTATGAACAACACCTAAATATCTATGAACAACACCTAAATATCTATGAACAACACCTAAATATCTATGAACAACACCTAAATATCTATGAACAACACCTAAATATCTATGAACAACACCTAAATATCTATGAACAACACCTAAATATCTATGAACAACACCTAAATATCTATGAACAACACGTAAATAGCGATGAACTGACTGGTCAAACATTTACTAGCACATAAATGTCTGAACTATTTTCAATCAAATGTACATAAACCTATGTAACATATTATACTGAACAAAAATATAAAGGCAACATGCAACAATTTCAAAGCTTTTACTGAGTTACAGTTTATAGAAGGAAATCAGTCAATTGAAATAAATTCATTAGGTCCTGATCTATGGATTTCACATGACTGGGAATACAGATATGCATCTGTTGGTCACCCTTAAAAAATGGGTCTCAGAATCTCGTCACGGTATGTATGTCTGTGCATTCAAATTGCCATCGATAAAATGCAATTGTGTTTTTTTTGTTCGTAGCTTATGCCTGCCCATACCATAACCTCACCATATTGCAAACTGTTCACAAGAGCTCGCCCACACGACGCCATACACATGGTCTGCGGTTGGGAGACCGGTTGGACATGCTGCCAAATTCTCAAAAACGACGTTGAAGGCAGCTTATGATAGAGAAAGGAATATTCAATTCTCTCTAGCAACAGCTCTGGTGGACATTCCAGCATGCCAATTACTCGCTCTCTAAAAACCTGAGACATCTGTGGCATTGTGTTGGGTGACAAAACTGCAAATTTTAGAGTGGCCTTATTGTCCCCAGCACAAGGTGTACCTGTGTAACGATCATGCTGTTTAATGAGCTTCTTGATATGCCACACCTGTCAGTTGGATGGGTTATCTTGGCAAATAATAAATCCTCAATAACAGGGAAGTAAACAAATTTGAGAGAAATAAGCTTATTGTGCATATGAAAAATGTCTGGGATCTTTTATTTCTTTTCAGCACTCTATACTCCTCTGTTAACTGGTCATGTCTGTGTGCCTGTCGCTAGACCCACTGGTTGATGCTTAAATATAAAACCCTCTTAGGGTGCTTCTACACCTGCATTGCTTGCTGTTTGGGGTTTTAGGCTGGGTTTCTGTACAGCACTTTGAGATATCAGCTGATGTATGAAGGGCTATATAAATACATTTGATTTGATCTTAGGCCTCACTCCCCCCCTATCTGAGATATCTACTGCAGTCGTCATCCTCCACATACAACACCCATTCTGCCAGTCACATTCTGTTAAAGGTCCCCACGGCACACACATCCCTGGGTCACTCGTCTTTTCCGTTCGCTGCAGCTAGTGACTGGAACGAGCTGTAACAAACACTCAAACTGGACAGTTTTATCTCCATCACCACATTCAAAGACTCAATCATGGACACTCTTACTGACAGTTGTGGCTGCTTTGCGTGAAATATTGTTGTCTCTACCTTCTTGCCCTTTGTGCTGTTGTCTGTGGCCAATAATGTTTGTACCATGTTTTATGCTGCTGCCATGTTGTATTGTCATGTGTTGCTGCTATGCTGTGTTGTCATCTTAGGTTTCTCTTTATGTAGTGTTGTGGTGTCTCTTGTCATGTGTGTTTTGTCCTAGATTTTTATTTTAAATCCCAGCCCCCGTCCCCACAGGAGGCCTTTTGGTAGGCCGTCATTGTAAATAAATCTTGCCTAGTTAAACAAGGTGAAATCAAATAAAAAAAACTGATTTATTTCCGCTCATGAAACATGGGACCAACACTTTACATGTTGAGTTTATATATTTTTTTGTCAGTGTAAATAAAAATGTAATATATTAAATAAAAAGTACATCAAAGTATGTAATGGAGGGGCTTGTATATGTATTTGAACTACCAAATCAATTCAATCAAGCGTTGTACACAGCAGAAATAACCGTTCTGTCCAATTTCACAAACACAGACCTGGTAGGAGATGATAGCCAGATCTGTTTGTTAGGAGTCTGTTTGTTGATGACGTATGTCCCATGGTCTCCGCCCACCTTCACTGTCAACACACCACTCTGGGAGGGAGGGAGAAAGAGAATAAAAATGTGTTTGTTTTTTTAAACTGTTAAAATTTGACTTAATATCTATGACTCATTCGTTCTCTAACTTATTCTAAAGACAATATAGTATATGCAAGTAAGCCTTGTCTGATCTAGAATGACGCATAGGGCAGGTGCCTATCACCTGCCGCTTCTGTGGCATGAGGCAACAGAAGTACTGTACACCCCCTGGACAGGACGATAGTCTACAAGACAAGTCATCAGCAAGGTAGCCTAGTGGTTAGAGCGTTGGACTAGTAACCGGAAGGTTGCAAGTTCAAATCCCTGAGCTGACAGTTAACCCACTGTTCCTAGGCCATCATTGAAAATAAGGTTTTGTTCTTAACTGACTTGCCTAGTTAAATAAAGGTAAAATAAAAATAAAAATCCCTCAGATACCTGACCACTGCTTCGTCAGTCTACCTACTGTAGCAGCATGTACATATTGGTTATTCAGCCAGACAGGATGCAGAGCGTGGCTGGCAGATATACAGCAGCAACACCGTTGTCCAATCTAACACGGAGGCAGCCTGCCAGGACAGCGTCTGAACGCTACAAATCCTGAAATAATCACAGGAGTTCCAGTAACTGCTCTGCACACACACACACACACACACACACACACACACGCCTCACTGCTTAAATTAGGTTATATTTCTTTAAATTAATGCCACTGCTGTTTGATGGGATTTGCACAGCCACAACCCTCTCTTCCATCTCCTCCCTTCACCACTACTCTGCTCTTCCTCTAAAATATATAATTTTCCCATTCCTCTACATCCTTCTCACCCTTCTGTCTCCAAATCCCTCCTCTCATTTCCTCTTTCAAAATCCATCCTCTCCTCTCCCCAGGCCAGAGTTGACCTCTAGGCTGCAGCGCGGCACTATTGGCTCATTAACAGGCGTTAATGAATATGTCCCACTCATTAAGGAGATTAAACAGAGTGTTGTGTGTCTGGGTTGTCATGGTAGAAATAATCCTATTTCTATGGGGGTTACAGAGAGGGTGGTGGACTGCATTCTATAATGGAGCATGAAGGATTCCATGAGAGAGGATTCCAGAACGGGCTGTTGAAGATTCCATAGTGACACGTCAGGGATATTGTACTCTACTGTAAAGCCCTTCAAATGGCCTCCTCTTTCAAGGATGAGAGGAAGAGCATTGTGATGTCATCCTGGTCAAACACACCATCTATAGTAATTGAATTCAAGTGCTGCGTGACAACAGTGGCGGTCAGTGGCTGTTCAAGATGAAGGAGGACCATCATTTGTTTCATGAGCACGGCCTTACTTCTATTACAGCATATTGGATGACTGTCATTCATATTCCATTCATCCAGCTCAATGTAGCATCGATAGGTTTAGGCTACTACATGATACTTGAATTGTCCCTATACCCATCATGATGGTGCTACAACCTAGCCTAAGAATGAAAGATTACAATGTAGGTAAACACAGTTTGAGAGACATGTGAGGTGACAGTGACATTCAATAGCGCCTTGCACACTCTTGCCTGCATCTAGCTGATATAGGGTGTAATCATTAGTGCAACAGTTGCAAACGAGAGTTTCTATTGGACAAATCCAGGTATGTTTATCCCTGTTTTGATCCGTTTGCTACCGTTTAAGTCATGTTTTTTTTCTTTTTCTAACAGAATCGGAGGAATGAATGCACCCCTGATCACAAGTAAACAGAATTCACTCTCATAACCGCCACGTTGTATTCCTTCTCTTCCCTTGTGGACTTCAATTCACAATACAACAGCTGTATGTGACCAGCCTACATTGTTGTCACCTTTTTAGCTGAAGTACCGTAATACTCAGCATAGCTAATAGAACTAACACGTTAGTAAACCCGCTACAATCGTGCAGTAAAGTTAGTGTACAGTCTAGTAAGTAGTTACACAGTGCTAGCTAGCTGTAGCTTATGTTTTCAGTACTAGATTAAATTATCTGATCCTATGTTTGGGTGGACAACATGTCAGTTCATGTTGCAAAGAGCTCTGATAGGCTGGAGGGCGTCCTCTGGAAGTTGTCATAATTACTGTCAATGTACCCAGAGGAGGACGGAAGCTAGCTGTCCTCCGGCTACACCATGGTTCTACCCTACAGAGTGCTGTTGAGGCTACTGTAGACCTTCATTGCAAAACAGTGTGTTTTAATCAATTATTTGGTGACGTGACAATATTTAGTATTGTTTTACCTAAAATGTTTAACTTTAAATGTTTTAATGATTTTTTTAAATTATTAAAATCACTCATACGGAGTGTGTACACTCAGTACGAGGGGTTAGTGTGTACACTCAGTACGAGGGGTTAGTGTGTACACTCAGTACGAGGGGTTAGTTTCCTTCTTTCTACGCACCAACCTATTGGCAACAGGGACCTTGATCCAGGAGGGGATTGCATGTCTCTAGATAATCGTTGTGATTTGAGGATAGCTGTGAGGGATATCGAATGATAAAATGTTCATATTTGAAGACGGCAGAAAGGCTAGTCTCTTTGGCACATGACAAGCAGTGGAATGTTAACTAAAGAGACTGGTACTCAGGCTAGAATGGCTCTGCTGTAACCAAGACGACAAGCAGTGGAATGTTAACTAAAGAGACTGGTACTCAGGCTAGAATGGCTCAGCTGTAACCAAGACGACAAGCAGTGGAATGTTAACTAAAGAGACTGGTACTCAGGCTAGAATGGCTCTGCTGTAACCAAGACGACAAGCAGTGGAATGTTAACTAAAGAGACTGGTACTCAGGCTAGAATGGCTCAGCTGTAACCAAGACGACAAGCAGTGGAATGTTAGCTAAAGAGACTGGTACTCAGGCTAGAATGGCTCAGCTGTAACCAAGACGACAAGCAGTGGAATGTTAGCTAAAGAGACTGGTACTCAGACTAGAAGGACTCTGCTGTAACCAAGATGCTTGATGTTGACATCAAGCCACTTAGCTAGAAATTTCTCAAACCAATGCATAGCTGGAGCCCTGAGCTGGATATCATTTATCTTAGATTTCTTATAGTTATACTTAACTCATATTTAGTTATAAGCAGTGGCTTAGCACGCACTCCCACAGACCCTGGGTACCCCCAACCCAAACAAATTGCTGGATTTTATAAAAATGTTCAAATGGTAATTGAAAACCATACTATTAAATGACCTCCTCACAGGAGAGAGATAGAGCGCTGTGCTGGGGAGGACGGAATGAGAGAGAGTGAGAAAGAAAGAGGACTATAGATATTTGTGGAGGATTTATCCCAGAGGAAATCTAACAGTGCCAACAAACACAGCTGTGGGACTGACAGGCATGCAGTCCAGTGTGTGACAACGTAGCCAGTGAGCTGGTGTTAGGAGGAGACTGGGAGTGAGTGTGAATTGCCTGTTAGGCTGTCTCCTAACACCAGCTCAATGTCTACATTGTCAGACACTGGACTGCATGCCTGTCAGTCCCACAGCTGTGTTTGTCCTCTCCAGAGCATACACACCCCCTCCCCCCTCCCCAAGTGAAATAGATCAACAAAACTGAAATAACCAAAACTGAACAGTAAACATTACACTCACAAAAGTGTCTACATACAGGGCATTCGGAAAGTATTCAGACCCCTTGTCCACATTGTTACGTTACAGCCTTATTCTAAAATAAAATATCAAATATATACAAACACAAAAAAAAAAAAAACAAACATTACCCCATAATGACAAAGACCATTTACTATGTGACTGTAAATTGAGCTCAGGTGCATCCTGTTTCCATTCATCGTTGATGTTTCTACAACTCGATTGGTGTCCACCTGTGGTAAAGTCCACTGATTTGATATGATTTGGAAAGACACACCTGTATGTATGAGGTCAAACAGTTGACAGTATACACAGCAAAAACACAGCAAACACCAAGCCATGAGGTCGAAGGGATTGTCCGTAAAGCTCTGAGACAGGATTGTGTCGAGGCACAGATCTGGGGAAGGGTACCAAAACATTTCTACAGCGTTGAAGGTCCCCAACAACATAGTGGCCTCCAACATTCTTAAATGGAAGTTTGGAACCACCAAGACTCTTCCTAGAGCTGGCCGCCCTGCCAAACTGAGCAATCAGGGGAGAAGGGACTTGGTAAGGGAGGTTACCAAGAACCCGATGGTAACTCTGACAGAACTCCAGAGTTCCTCGGTGGAGATGTTTGTCCTTCTGGAAGGTTCTCCCATCTCTGCAGCACTCCACCAATCAGACCTTTATGATAGAGGCCAGAAGGAAGCCACTCCTCAGTAAAAGGCACACGACAGCCCACTTGGTGTTTGCCAAAAGGCACCTAAAGGACTGACTGTGAGAAACAAGATTCTCTGGTCTGATGAAACCAAGATTGAACTCTTTGGCCTGAATGCAAAGTGTCACGTCTGGAGGAAACCTGGCACCATCCCTACAGTGAAGCATGTTGGTGGCAGCACCATGCTGTGGGGATGTTTTCCAGCGGCAGGAACTGGGAGACTAGTCTGGATCGAGGGAAAGATGAACAGAGCAAAGTACAGAGAGAGAACCTGCTCCAGAGCGCTCAGGACCTCAGACTGGGGCGAAGGTTCACTTTCCAACAGGACAACGACCCTAAGCACACAGCAAAGACAACACAGAAGTGGCTTTGGGACAAGTATCTGAATGTCCTTGAGTGGCCCAGCCAGAGTCTGGACTTGATCACAATCAAACATCTCTGGAGAGACCTGAAAGTAGCTGTGCAGCGACACTTCCCATCCAACCTGACAGAGCTTGAGAGGATCTGCAGAGAAGAATGGGAGGAACTCCCCAAATACAGATGTGCCAAGCTTATAGCATCACATCCAAGAAGACTCAAGGCCAATTGCTGTCACAGGTGCTTCAACAAAGTACTTGAGTAAAAGGTCTGAGTACTTATGTAAATGTTATATAATTTCTTAATATTTTTTATACAATTGCAAAAATGTCTAAAAACCTGCTTTTGCTTTGTCATGATGGGGTATTGTGTGTAGATTTGAGGGAAAAAACAATGTAATCCATTTTAGAATAATGCTGTAATGTAACAAAATGTGGATAAAGTCAAGGGGTCTGAATAGTTTCTGATTGCACTGTAAATATGGGTTGTATTTACAATGGTGTTTGTTCTTCACTGGTTGCCCTTTTCTTGTGGCAACAGGTTACAAATCTTGCTGCTGTGATGGCACACTGTGGTATTTCACCCAGTAGATACGGGAGTTTATCAAAATTGTATTTGTTTTCAAATTGTGGGTCTGTGTAATCTGAGAAATGTGCGTCTCGAATACGGTCATACATTTGGCAGGAAGTGCAGCTCAGTTTCCACCTAATTATGTGGGCAGTGCCGGTCTTCTCGAGAGCCAGGTCTACCTATGGCAGGCTCTCTCAATAGCAAGGCTCACTGAGTCTGTACATAGTCAAAGCTTTCCTGAATGTTGAGTCAGTCACAGTGGTCAGGTATTTTGCCACTGTGTAATCTCTGTTTAGGGCCAAATAGGTTTCCAGTTTTCTATGTTTTTGGTAAATTATTTTCAATGTGTCAAGTAATTATATATGTTTCTCTCATTATTTGGTTGGGTCTAATTGTGTTGCTGTCCTGGGGCTCTGTGGGGTCTGTTTATTGTTCATGAACAGAGCCCCAGGACCAGCTTGTTTAGGGGGCTCTTCTCCAGGTTCATTTCTCTGTAAGGGAAAGGGGGATACCTAGTCAGTTATACAACAGAAAGGGGGATACCTAGTCAGTTGTACAACAGAAAGGGGGATACCTAGTCAGTTGTACAACAGAAAGGGGGGTACCTAGTCAGTTGTACAACAGAAAGGGGGATACCTAGTCAGTTGTACAACAGAAAGGGGGATACCTAGTCAGTTGTACAACAGAAAGGAAAGGGGGATACCTAGTCAGTTGTACAACAGAAAGGAAAGGGGGATACCTAGTCAGTTGTACAACTGAATGCCTTCAACTGAAATGTGTCTTCCACATATAACCCCTCTGAATCAGAGAGGTGCAGGGGGCTGACATAAACAACATCCACATCTTCGGTGCCCCGGGGAACAGTGGGTCAACTGCCTTGCTCGGGGGGCAGAACGACAGATTTTTACCTCGTCAGCTCTGGACTTTGACATTTTCATTACTGACCCAACGTTCTAAGCACTAGGCTACCTGCTCTGTAGGTGATGGCTTTGTTATGGAAGGTTTAGAAATCGCTTCCTTTTAAAGTGGTTGTAGAATTGAAAGGCTCTTATTTGGATTTTGATAATTAATTAGAGGCTATCGGTCTAATTCTGCTCTGCATGCATTATTTGGTATTTTACATTGATATACAGTATGTGGCTGTTTTTGCTGCATTATATTTATAAAATTTAATTTTGGGGTTTAGAAAAATGTTTGCTAAATGCTAACTCCCATTTGTATAAGCTGGTAGCGTTGCTAGCATACAGATGGAGGTAGTCAGTCATTTTTAACTAATGCAGTTGATTGGTGACGATAACATGAACATGTATTGGGGTTGACATCTATACAGCATTATACTCCGGTTTTTACCTCAAGTACACATATTTACAATAGCCTAAATGTAAGCTAATTTTGATGTCAGTCAATGAGGAGATTCGGGATCTATTACACCACGGGTGGACGCATGGGTGATGATTGTTTTGGTCGAATTCCATCGACCTCTTTACCTCACGTATTTGAAACACTTGTCTTGTCTTTGTAACACACTCAGTGGACTCATAAACTGTACTGGTAGAGGCAAGATGTCCCCTAGAAGCAGTGATGCCGACAAACACACATCAGCAGTCTGCCAGCCAGACAGTTCTCTGGGCATCAATAGATCCTCTAGCTGTCTGGTACAGCACTGACCCAGGTCAAGAGGTCAGCTCATTATCACTATGAACACACTTTTTTTTGCCATAATGTCAGACCAATTTACTCCCATGGACACACACACACATAGAGCCATCAGTGTATTGACGTGGTGTTTAGTGCCCTGGGCATGTCTGATGATTTGAGGACACTACAATCATTATTTCCTCCAGTGACCTTTGCCCTCATGAAGTAATTGGCCTGCACATAACAGCACCATCGCCATCCTATCCTACAGCTCTAATGACTCATGGATCCCTAATAGACATACACTCATCATTCACAACCAGACACACAGACCAAGAACTACTCATTATTCACAAATATTATTTTCTGATGAAGAACTCAGGATAAATGCTGCAAATAGGATTGTCAAACTTCCAATGGAAAGACATGTGAGTCAACAGCTACCCCTAGTGGACAAACGAGAGGAGTGCAGAAACAGAGAGGTACTGGTACAGTATGTACAGTATTTCCCTGGACTTACACAGAAGACAACGTCTTTTTGTCATTTAGTAGATGATCTTACATTTAGTATACAATCAGAAGCCTACTACTTAGAGAGAAGACAACGTGGTGTGTACTGACAGAGAAGACAACTTGGTGTGTACTGACAGAGAAGACAACGTGGTGTGTACTAACAGAGAAGACAACGTGGTGTGCACTAACAGAGAAGACAACGTGGTGTGCACTAACAGAGAAGACAACGTGGTGTGCACTAACAGAGAAGACAACGTGGTGTGCACTAACAGAGAAGACAACGTGGTGTGCACTAACAGAGAAGACAACGTGATGTGTACTAACAGAGAAGACAACGTGGTGTGTACTAACAGAGAAGACAACGTGGTGTGTACTAACAGAGAAGACAACGTGGTGTGTACTAACAGAGAAGACAACGTGGTGTGTACTAACAGAGAAGACAACGTGGTGTGTACTAACAGAGAAGATAACGTAGTGTGTACTTACAGAGAAGACAACGTGGTGTGTACTAACAGAGAAGACAACGTGGTGTGTACTAACAGAGAAGACAACGTGATGTGTACTAACAGAGAAGACAACGTGGTGTGCACTAACAGAGAAGACAAAGTAGTGTGTACTGACAGAGAGAAGACAACGTGGTGTGTACTGACAGAGAAGACAACGTGGTGTGCACTAACAGAGAAGACAACGTGATGTGTACTGACAGAGAAGACAACGTGGTGTGTACTGCCAGAGAAGACAACGTGATGTGTACTTACAGAAAAGAGAACATCAAACTCCGGCCCTGCTAGTGGTCCATCCATCAGATCCTCAAAGTAGTCAGCCAACGAATCCAGAGTCTCATCTGCAAGTTTCTCATAGGCTGCCTCGCTGATCTCACTGGAGAGGGATAAACACACTGGGTCAGAATGAGGGTCAACAGAGGCTGAATTTGATGTGAACTGTATTTGACATGAGAACCGAATGTCCACTGAAAAAAATGAGTTAGCCCATCCACAAAGTGAGTTAGCCCATCCACAAAGTGAGTTAGCCCATCCACAAAGTGAGTTAGCCCATCCACAAAGTGAAAGAAATAGAATATAGCCTACTGTAGGCCTACATATTATAGTAGAGATT
This sequence comes from Oncorhynchus mykiss, assembly GCF_013265735.2. NCBI lineage: Eukaryota > Metazoa > Chordata > Actinopteri > Salmoniformes > Salmonidae > Oncorhynchus > Oncorhynchus mykiss. The sequence goes on along the minus strand of NC_048575.1, from coordinate 76,373,092 downwards.
AATACTGCAGTTACAAAATCCTTCCTGTTGCCACGAGGAGCTTCTCAAGAGATTAAATGGGATGTGTCATCGATGGTGATACTATACTTTGCTAGCACTCCTCTAGTCTCCCACAGTACCTTTACCTTATATGAACAGCGTTTTCCTCTGTACGTACTGGTGAAGTAACATGTAGGACTCTCCTCTGTTCTCCTCCTCCAGGTCTGCTATCAAGCCACTGTGACAGAAATACACAGGGATATCATTGCATAGTAAAATTCTGTGGCAAATCATTTTTTATCAGTATGCTATCATAGTTCCCTAGAGCATCAGACAGTTGGCAGTCACCAACCCTGGTACTGGATCTTACACAGCGTGTGCAGGCTTTTGTTCCTGCCCAGCATCACCAACATCTGTTCAACCACTGGCTTGATGATTAGTTAGTTTAATGTGTTATTAGCGCTGGCGGGAACAAAAATCCCCCTCACCGTGTTGCTCTCCAGGACCAGAGTTGATGACCACTACCCAAGGTGATATACACCTGGCCAGCTTCTCCCTAGTCACGAAATGTAGCGAGGCCTTCAAAGTGTAATCAAATGCCACGTCATAAAAAAAGGAATGTCCCTTGTCTGTTACAAAATGTTGAATCTTACTCTGCCAACTAGTAAGTACGTTTACCTTTGATGAACTCGGGGCACTCCTCGAGATCACATGCTTAGATGTGTCATTTGGTGCAGACCGAGTTCTCAGACAGCGAGAGTTTCCCAGGTGCTGAAAATAAGAGAAGGCAATATCTGTTATTGCATCATGTATGCATGATTCAGCTGATAAACAACACCCACATATTTAAAGGTGTTATATTTCTGGGGGACATTGTCATTTCAGAAAATGTCCATACATCTGCAGCAATCGTGAAATAATAGTGTTTCACAGTATTATTTTTGTTTATATGAGAAAATAATCACCGAATAGTGAAGGGGATAATTTTAACATATATAAATAGCTGCGAAATATATTTTCATTAACAAAAATGTAGAATATTTACAGCAGTTTGAAGCAGGTGGAACAAAACCGAAAGTAAAAGCACAAGCCATTCAAAACAAATCTTACTTTCAGTTTTGTTCCACCAACTTCAAACTGCTGTAAATATAATATTTTTTTTGTTAATGAAAAGATATTTCGCAGCTATTTAAATATGTCACAATGAGTCCCTTCACTATTCAGTGATTGCTTTCTCATTTAAACTTAAATTGAGCTAACAGTGTAGAATCTTAGGAAATGATGAGGCGAATATCACAACACTGGCGGGGTAAGTAACTTAATACTGTGAAACACTATTATTATTCCACTATTATTATTCCACTATTACTGAAAATATGATGGACATTTTCTGAAATTACAATTACCCCCCCCCCCCCCCCCCCCCCAACCCCAAATCCTGTGTGGCACCTTTAAAATCGGTAAATGTACTTTCCTATCGATAATTTGTCTTAAATGTGAAATTTCCAACAGCATAAGGACGAACCAACGAGACAAACGGTAGGTTTAAATCAGATTTGCCAAAAGTAAATCTCTCATTATCGCCCATCTTTTTGGCAGCTATAATCTTGCTCGCTAACGTTAGCTGTTACACAATGTTTCAAAACATAACTAGCGGCGTGGCAAACGTGACATTACCTCATTAGACAGATGTCTGGTCCCTTGTACACATGTCGTCGTTCTCTGCTGTAGTCTATAGCTCTGGTCGCGTATGAATTGATAAATACATAGTTTTTTAATGGATAACCTCTGCATTTTTCGCCTTTCAGTGCTGCTGATCTTGTTATCAACTTGATTGTTTATGTCTGTTCGGGAACCTTCTACTCATGTCTGTTTGGCGGTTTACCACAGCCAAAAAGTCATGAACCCAGTCTATTTCTTCAATGTCTCTTCCTAAAATGTGATTTTAACCCTAACCTTAACACACTGCTAACCTTAGGCTTAACCTTATCCTTAACTTATGACCAAAAAGCAACTGTTTGTTTCAAGCATTTTTGTGATTAGAACCCATATTGACTTTGTGGCTATGGTAACTAGTGTTAAACCTATTTGGCCACACCGTTATGGCGCATTACCGCCACCTGCCAGGCTGGAGTGGGATGGCACATTAGAGCATTTTCTCCTTTCTTACCGTATGCACCGAAATAGCAGGGCCCGGTTTCCCAAAAGCATCAAAGGGTGCTTTCACACTTGGTTCCTTTCAGACAATTTTGGTGAACTCAGTGCGGTTCGCATATTTTTTGTGTGCATCGTGAACACTCCAAAATAACTCAAACCCCTCGAAAGAGCCCTCGATGTGAGACCATATCGAGTGGTGGTCTGAGTTCGGTTCGTTTTAATTCCGTGGTCCGGTTAACTTTTTCAAGACAATGTAAACGCAAAACTCCCAGGTTCATTTGTCATTATTCCCGCACCACACTCTAGACTACTGCAATACCGTTTCCCCTGCTATAAACCATCACATTTGGTGCCACATAAGAGATATGATGTGGAGGTTCACAGAAAATAAAATGTGTGCTGTTTTTGGATATTGATTAGCGATTGTCAAAGTCGCACAGAAATTCCAAAATGTTTGTAGTTTTTAGTTCAGATTATTTGTTTGCAATATGTGATCTATAGGCTAAGTGAGCTTCATCAGCTGTTTAATGATTGTGGGGTTTGAATAGTATGTGGTGAGAATCACAATATAGGGTACAAAATATATTCTAGCTCTTAAAAGGGCAGTACCTACCTTGTGTGTACAATTTTCAATTACAGCATTATTTATTCTGCAGTTATTCTATTTCTATTCTGTTTTCAATCATGTTACATGTTACATGTTAAAAGTATATTTTGATTACAATTATTATGTCTAATATTTTAACTAAATAGAATCGATTAGTTTCCAAACTATAAATACATATATATCTCTAGCTGTCTGATAACACATTCTGATTGAATGACTTGTCTTGCACTTTGTAAAAACCCAGAGTGAATGTTGGAAAAAGATCTTGGTTCCTTTCTAAACATAGCAATGTCAATTCAAAGAGGACTCGGTCCACAAAATAGGTGAAGTGAACTGACAAAAGAGTTGAGTCCTCATGCAAAGGCAAGGGCAGTGTGAATACAAAGATAACGGAGTTATTATTATTTATTTTTTTTTAAAGAGGACTGTGATCGTAACCGTGGTTTTGGGAAACGAAGTTTCTAAGGGTGTTTTTCCACATATCGTCCGTCCTCTTTCAAAGAACCTAAAGTTGCACCACATTAAACGATAATACGCTGCATAGGCCTACAGTATATATTTCAATCATATTGAAATCAATTTCATGTTCAATCGATCAAGTTATATTTTGATAATTGCTCATTGTAATAATTGCGTTGCACATCTAATTGCATGATGTATAACGCAATTATTTGCCAAATGTGTGATTTAGTGCATTATTTCGAGTAAAACCTTGGAATAAGCTACCTTAATATATGCAGCTATACCGGTAAGGGGCTCAATATCTCTCTAGGAGCTGATCCTTTGTCAGTATTGTGGAATCATTCTAATTCTAATGTTAAGGTAAGATTTGAATGGGGAACTGATCTGAGAGTAGCGCAACCTTTCTCTCGATCCTATCAGCATCGCAGCATGATCTCATAAAGTAGACGTAACATAGTAAACAAAAATCCGGGAAACAAAAATTAGTATGATATGTTAGGTTTGGTATGGTTACATAAAACAAATGGTTTAGGTGGTTGGCAACCCAAAGGTTGCGAGCTCTAATCTCATGACAGACAACTTTAGCATTTTAGCTAATTAGCAACTTTTCAACAACTTTTTTAGATACTTTGCAACTGCTTAGCATGTTAGCTAACCCTTCCCCTAACCTTAACCCTTTTAGCTAACCCATATCCTAAACCTAATCCTAACCTTTACCCTTTAACCTAAGTCCTAACATTAACCCCAACCCCTAGCCGAGCTAACGTTAGCCAGCTAGCTAACGTTAGCCACGTACTCACCTAGCTATAATTTGTAACACATCATACGTTTTTAAAATTCATAACATATCATACATTTTGCAAATCGTAACATTTTGAAATTTGTAACATATTTTACATTTTGAAAATTCGTAACATACAATACAAATGATAATTTGTAACATATCATACAAAATTGGTGATGGACAACCACAAATTAATACATACCATATGAAATGTAACATTCTAAATGTATGTGTGTAAACTTCACTAGGCACTTGTCTATGGTGTCAATGCTGCAACCTGGTCTCAGAGCATTTCATATTATTCTTTATGTTTTTATTTTACCTTTATTTAAATAGACAAATTCTTATTTTCAATGACAGTTGGTTAACTGCCTTGTTCAGGGGCAGAACAACAAATGTTTAACTTGTCAGCTCGGGAATTTGAACTTGCAACCTTTCGGTTAGTAGTCCAACGCTCTAACCACTAGGCTAACCACTAGGCTACATACCGCCCCACTAGGCTAACTCACTAGGCTAACCACTAGGCTACATACCGCCCCACTAGGCTAACTCACTAGGATAACCACTAGGCTAACTCACTAGGCTAACCACTAGGCTACATACTGCCCCACTAGGCTAACTCACTAGGCTAACCACTAGGCAGCATACCGCCCCACTAGTCTAACTCACTAGGCTAACCTGCCGCCCCACTAGGCTAACTCACTAGGCTAACTCACTAGGCTAACCACTAGGCTACCTGCCGCCCCACTAGGCTAACTCACTAGGCTAACTCATGAGGCTAACTCACTAGGCTAACTCACTAGGCTAACCACTAGGCTAACTCACTAGGCTAACTCACTAGGCTAACCACTAGGAAACCTGCCGCCCCACTAGGTTAACTCACTAGGCTAACTCACTAGGCTAACTCACTAGGCTAACTCACTAGGCTAACCACTAGGCTAACTCACTAGGCTAACTCACTAGGCTACCTGCCACCCCAGAATGAGAACCTTATTCTCAAACACCCCCTTTATGACACTTGACCTTCTCATTATCGAAATGACCAACAAGCTGAAATTGTGGAAAAAAACCCGTAAAGAACTATTACCTTACCAACACGGAGGCATGAATGGGCTTTAGTGATGTGATAAATTGTTTGCTGACTCATAATGGCTGTCTCCTTGTACCTGCAGATTGAGCTAAGGGCCTCTCATTATCGAAACAAATTTCTCATGATTTGTTTATTGCTTTTTCGGACTTTTGCTGTACCAATCATTTTTGCTTTGTTAGTTGTGGAAATTGTGGTATATGGTATAATTGTAGTATATGGTATAATTGTGGTATATGGCATAATTGTGGTATATGGTATAATTGTGGTATATGGCATAATTGTGGTATATGGTATAATTGTGGTATATGGCATAATTGTGGTATATGGTATAAATGTGGTATATGGTATAATTGTGGTATATGGTATAATTGTGGTATATGGTATAATTGTGGTATATGGTATAATTGTGGTAAATGCATAATATCTGATCATTATAACATAACAATAATAATGAATTAGTTTCATACAGATCCTAATCTTAGTGGTCAAAGAGGATTATTATTTTTTTGTGTGTGAAGTGCCAGTTTCGTGAGAACTGTTTATATGGCATAGAAAAATAGCATGTGATGTCTAGACTTTCACAAAAAAACAGTATACTGTAACACTGCTTTAACCATATCCAGCCCGTAGGCACATTTTGTTTCTTGTAAACCATGTGACTTTTTATTATATGTAGGCCAGCCAACCTGGAAAAAGTGCTTGAAAACACATGGCTCGTTACATAAATAATAATAAATAATAAATAATAAAGGGGTAAAAATAAAATACACTGAAGGCCATTTTCAAGGGGTCAAAGGTGAATTCTGGAGAAAATGGGCAAAAGTCCAATTAGAAATATCCTGAAATGTTAAATGATCTGGATTATCAAAACATAAACACTAAGACTGAGGAATGGATGCATCAAATAAATTGATTTGACGTTGCCATTTTACAAGTACAAGTATTTAAGTATACTATACATTCAGATGTTAGTCATATATTTAGTGAATATGGCTGATATCAATCATTACCTCAAAGATGTTAACATTGACTGCATTTACACTTGTCCCCCTAGTAACTCTGCCCCACAATGTCAGATCCTCACAGGGTAAAATGGCTTATTATTCAGAAGTGTCCTTCTGAATAGTTAGAGGGGACTTATTGTATTTTCATGTTGTCAAAATTGTCGACTATCCTATTTGGGTGCTTGTACATTTTACCCCTTAAATATGACATTAGGCCTACAGTTTTCACATCTCTGGCCTAGAAAGTCACTTTCCTATGAGGTAAAGTTCTCCTGGTTCAGTAGCGTCTCTTCCAGTTTCCTCAGAGGGATGATGGGGAATATGCTTTGACTTAAAGCATTATGCAAAATGTAAATATAAACATGTTTATTCCACAGTCTAATTATGTATGACATGTTTGAATGTAGATTGTGTTTTTATTCTAGTTTCTGTGGCTTGAAGCCTGACTACATCACAGGGAGAACATTTTCGTTTTTGCTTCCTTAGAGGGAGGTCAGTGACACCATAGAGAGAAGAGAGAAGGAGATAGATGCCCGTTGACCATGGCTTCCCATCCAGGGGGGAAATAAAAAGTAAGCTCATCCTACAACTACTTGAAGTGAATAATAACAATAACGCAGGTTCCATATATTTTTCATTGTAATGCTCATTGAATGATTATTGTTTGTTGACAGTGAATCCCTGCCCAGAGGCTTCCAAACTCAACCCAGGTAAATGTGACTGTCAGTCGTCACTTGATTCATGTGATCTTCATCCCTAACAACTCTGAACCCGTACAGCAGTTCCTCAAGTCTTTTGTCAGGCCAATGAAATGCTGTATGCTGCAAAGTACAGAGAGATCCTTGATGAAAACCTGATCCAGAGCACTCAGGATCTCAGACTGGGGTGAAGGTTCACCTTCCAATTGGACAACGATCCTAAGCATTCAGCCAAGAAAACGCAGGAGTGGCTTCGGGACAAGTGTCCTTGAGTGGCCCAGCCAGAGCCTGGACTTGAACCCAATCAAACAGCTGTGCAGCGACGCTCCCTATCCAACTTGACAGAGCCTGAGAGGATCTGCAGAGAAGAGTGAGAGAAACTCCCCAAATACAGGTGTGCCAAGCTTGTAGCTTCATACCCAAGAAGACTCAAGTCTGCAATCGCTGCCAAAGGAGCTTCAACAAAGTACTCAGCAAAGGGTCTGAATACTTATGTAAATGTGGAATATTTTTTATTTTTAATAAATTGTTGTCCTACGGTGGGGACAGTAACATTAGTAATCTAAAAACATTATACTTTAAAATGTTTTTTTAATTTGTGTTTTTTCAGTTCACATCCGAAATGGTGTAATGAGGTGTCCACATGCTATCAGACGTTTGGAGTTCCAACTGGAACATTTCATCTGAATGACCCTTCAAGTCGTAATTTCTAGTGGGAAACTCTGAGTTGCTGAATTGTGAAGTTTTACCACTGACCTTTCACTTTTGCAACCAAAAAATTACAACAAATCTGTTTTTGACAGTAACAAACTTATCAATGTGGATAATGTAGCAAGTTTGGCCATATTGTCAATGTTAAGCAGTCTAGCTAACTTTTTTTTATTTGCAGCAACAATAGTTAGCTTTTCTAGCTAGCTAAAATCTTAATGGTTGAATTATTGATCCGACTTTAAAAGCACTTGACACAATCATGTCAGACTTACGACCTACTTATTGTAAAGTGACCTACTTCCAAGGAGCATGTGAACGCCTCGTGTTTCAGACACGTGTAACGAATGTCGTCGGGATAAGGAGAAGGTGAGGACCAAGGTGCAGCGTGATACGTGTTCATCTTTATTTATGAATGAAACAGTTCTGTCTGGTACAGAATACTAAAACAGAAAACAACTACCCATCAACACAGGTGGGAACAGAGTACCTAAGTATGGTGTCCAAACAGACACAACAATTGACAGCTGCCTCTGATTGGGAACCATACCAGGCCAAACACATAGAAATACAACACACAGAACAAAACATAGAATGAAAAACATAGAATGTCCACCTCATCTCACGCCCTGACCAAACCAAAATAGAGACATAAAAAAATGACTAAGGTCAGGACGTGTCATGTATGCAAATTAAACTCTCGTAAGATTAACTCAGCTATTTGTGTTGCTATATAAGTTCACACAACACTGTTTGGGTTAGTGGAGTATTTGATGTCAGCTCAACAATTTCCCAATTTTAAATCCAGCCAATAAGGATATTGCTACATGGACTTTTTCTAAGTAACTTTTTCCTTTTAACAGTGTATATATATATTTTTATTATATATTTGTGATTCATGTATAGCATCTTAATGCTTTTGGGCTGAAATTACAAACTAATTAGAATAGAATATATATCTCAGTAACTGTAATTGCCAAAATATTAACATGATTGAATGTAGATAGTTTTTACTGTTTTATTCTAGTTGCTGTGGTTTGACTAGGCTACATCAGAGGGATTACACTGTTTGTTTGCTTCTTAGAGGGAAGTCAGAGACGCCAGAGAGAGAAGGAAGAAGATGGGAGAGGAATGCCCATGGACCATGGCTTCCCATCCAGAGGAAATAGAACGTACGTTCATCCTACAACTACCTGTAGTGAATAATAACAACAACACAGATTCCATTGACTTCATTGTTATGCTCATTAAATTGTTATTTTTGTCGACAGTGAAACACTGGCCAGTGGCTTCCCAACTCAACCCAGGTAAAGTTCATGTCACTGTCAGCTGTCACTATATCAATTTGGTCTTCATCTCTAACAACCTAACAAATACCAACATATAACAAATTGAGCTTCATTACTAAGTATTTTGTCAGGCCAATGCAGTTCTGTGTGCTGCAATTATCAATAAACATGAGCTACATGCTGATGCTATATGTTGGCCAAAGAAAGTCTCTGAAGCCACCATCCACCATATTGCTACTCCTCAGCAGTCGCAGTCCTCCATAGGAATGAATGGAATACTACATGCTGATGCTATATGTTGGCCAAAGAAAGTCTCTGAAGCCACCATCCACCATATTGGCTCTCCCCAGTAGGAACAGTCCTCCATAGGAATGAATGGAATACTACATGCTGATGCTATATGTTGGCCAAAGAAAGTCTCTGAAGCCACCGGTCGGCCATATTGGCTCTCCCCAGTAGGAACAGTCCTCCATAGGAATGAATGGAATACTACATGCTGATGCTATATGTTGGCCAAAGAAAGTCTCTGAAGCCACCATCCACCATATTGGCTCTCCCCAGTAGGAACAGTCCTCCATAGGAATGAATGGAATACTACATGCTGATGCTATATGTTGGCCAAAGAAAGTCTCTGAAGCCACCGGTCGGCCATATTGGCTCTCCCCAGTAGGAAACAGTCCTCCATAGGAATGAATGGAATACTACATGCTGATGCTATATGTTGGCCAAAGAAAGTCTCTGAAGCCACCGGTCGGCCATATTGGCTCTCCCCAGTAGGAACAGTCCTCCATAGGAATGAATGGAATACTACATGCTGATGCTATATGTTGGCCAAAGAAAGTCTCTGAAGCCACCATCCACCATATTGGCTCTCCCCAGTAGGAACAGTCCTCCATAGGAATGAATGGAATACTACATGCTGATGCTATATGTTGGCCAAAGAAAGTCTCTGAAGCCACCGGTCGGCCATATTGGCTCTCCCCAGTAGGAACAGTCCTCCATAGGAATGAATGGAATACTACATGCTGATGCTATATGTTGGCCAAAGAAAGTCTCTGAAGCCACCGGTCGGCCATATTGGCTCTCCCCAGTAGGAACAGTCCTCCATAGGAATGAATGGAATACTACATGCTGATGCTATATGTTGGCCAAAGAAAGTCTCTGAAGTCACCATGCTTTGAAGCCACCGGTCGGCCATATTGGCTCTCCCCAGTAGGAACAGTCCTCCATAGGAATGAATGGAATACTACAGTATTTCAATGTAATGTTTCAAGGACAAAATTACATGTATTAAGTATTTATTTGTTGTAGTGGGGACAGTAACATTGGCACTGTTTCCAATTATGCGGATTTCAGCTTTAAGGTTTCTGTGATAGGTTGTTATCCATAAAATACCACAACAAGGTGCGCAAGCGTTCGATTTGCCTGCTGAGGGATTGCTAAAGAAATGTTACCGTTATTGGGTTGTAATATGATGAGCAGTCAGAAATACTCATTTCCGATTTTAGCTAGCTAGTTGAGGTACCTAGGTTGGTGAAAACAAATCGGAATATATGTTTGTGTGAGCATTTCAATAAAAAATGTTTCTAGCTAGCTTGGCAAATGCAACGTACTGCTACACAAGAAGAGGCTACAATGGATGTGAAATCAACATAATCCACACATACGTACTTGTCAGTTAATAATACAGGTTTATTTTATATCAGTCAAATAGTCAAAATAAATGGTGGCCAATCTTGAAAAAAAGAGAGGTGTTTTCACACTGTAATACATGAAGCAGGCTGTGCTTGACCCCCATCCGGGAACGGAATGTTTAGAAAGGAGCTAAAATATGACGTCATTGATAACAACCTATAGAATATACTTGGGAAAAAACAAATGTAGACATTAATAAATGCATTTCTATATCTTCCAAAATGTTTTAAACAATAGCGGAAGAGTACAAAGATGGTGGTGCGGTGGCTTTCCAAACAGTGCCCCCTGTCTGTCATTTAGTGTTTATGTACCTCATTAACAACCTCACTGAGTTTCCCTGTTCTTATTTTAGGTCCTCTGAAGACGTTACTCCACAAACTTGGTCTGGAAAAACAATATCCTAATAAACTGACTCTTAGATCTTTGCTTGAGATCAACAAGGACAGCATTTCTGATGACGCTGTTGACTCACTCAAAGCAGTACCACGGTACTTTCTGAGGAAACTATTGATTGTCAATGCAGACTGTAAGAGTTGTACATGTTTACCTGAGGATGAAATTAGCATAGACCTTTATAGAGATGAGAATCCAGAGGATAATGAGGTAAATCTTCTAGATCTCATCACTGCACTCTTTCTCTGTGCTGACAGTTTCCTGCAGCAGGAAATGGCCCTCAAGATGTCCATGTGCCAGTTTGCTGTGCCACTTCTGCTACCCCCGGGCACTGGCAGTCAGAGCACCCTCATGTTGTGGGCCTTGAGGGAAATCCTTAAAGAGTGGCGTCCACATGCTCTATCAGAGTCAAAAGGGTTTGAGGAAGGTAATTTTGTCTTTGAGCAAATACCTTTCATCTCCTTTGTCAGGCTTCAAGACTGTAGCATTTCCAAATCGCAGCTCTTGAATCATATCTTTAGCAGTGGCCAACAGATTCACAACATTTTCCCTCACAAAGACATGGATGGAGGGACAGCTCCAAGGATGATCTCAGGTGGCTTGGTAGAGGCTTGCTGGTATCTTCCATGTGGAAACAGAAATGTTGATAGATATCTGGAACCACTAACCGTTGCTAATTTGAGAGGAGACATTTGTGCTTCACAAGCACAATTTAGTTTTCTAACCCAAGTGTCAACCCGCCATCTTCATCTTCCTGGACAGTGTTGATGAAGATGAGCGGAAGTTGTTGCTCTCTCTTGGGGACATGGGATCCAAGCTGTTCCTCGTGGTCAATTCCAAAGGAGAGGAGAGCCGTAATGTTGAAACATCGGTAAAGGAGATAATGGAGGCATTCAAACTAAAGTCAAACAATACAATAACACAGAGACCAAATGTCAACTGTGCAAGATTCTCACGTCAGATCAGCAAAGCCATGAACAATATTTTGAAGGAATCTACTTCAAAGATAAGCATAGAAAGTATGTCAAACAAAGCTATCGAGCTGGAGATATCTGTTGATGAATGTAAGTCTGAGGTTTCAAAATCAGCAGCTGAGGAGATTCTGAAAGGCATTGGAGACCAGAGCATAGTGGATTACAAGAGGAACCAGCTGCCATTGCAAGGTGAACACTGGAAACAGTTAGCTAAGCTAGAGAAAGAGGAGTGCAGGTTAAAAAAAAGTCAGGGGAAAGCAGACTGGAAGAGTACAGAGCCAAACTCCGGGAGGATAAACTGAAGATTAGAAGAGAGCAGAACAAGTACAAGACTACCACAGCAATGGCAAGCTTTCTAGGATACCTGGCAACAACTGATAAAGAGGAAAAGGCCCTATTTCTGAAATGGTTACAGCTCAAGCTGGATATGCGTTCACGGAAAGACATGTCATCTCTGCGCAACAGATTCCAAGAACAGTCTTTGGTGAAGCAAGGTAATACATGTTTGGAAGAGCTAGATCAATGTATTTTGGACTCGTCTCTGGGAATCGAACATTTCATGAGAGAGATGGGACAAATCTACGAAGCATCCAGTCTTGGAAATCCCCAAGCATCAGCAGAACATTGCTCTCTACCTGCCCTGGCAGCTGAGCTGCTGTTGGATGGCTATCCATTTGAGCTTTTAGATGGAGATGCCTCCAACATCCCAGAGAAGTGGGTGACTGATGTCCTGATGGAGCTTCACAGAAAGGTAGGAGAGAAGAGTAAGCTGCTTGTACTAACTGTATTGGGGGTACAGAGTACAGGGAAATCAACACTGCTCAACACCATGTTTGGTGTGCAATTCCCCGTCAGCAGTGGCAGATGCACAAGGGGAGCATTCCTGCTTTTCCTCAGGGTTGGAGAGGACATGAGGAAAGACCTGCGTTGTGACTTCATCCTTCTAATCGACACAGAGGGTCTCAAGTCGCCATCTCTAGCACAGCTGGATGAAAGCTGTGAACACGACAATGAGTTGGCAACTCTAGTGATCGGTCTTAGTGATATCACAATCATCAACATTGCCATGGAGAACTCAACAGAGATGAATGACGTCCTGCAGATAGTTGTTCATGCCTTCTTAAGGATGAAAGAAGTTGGGAAAATTCCAGTTTGTCATTTTGTGCACCAAAATGTGGCAGGAGTGTCTGCACACAACAAGAATGTGGCGGACAGAAAACGTATTCTGGACCGACTCAATGAGATGACACAGATTGCAGCTGAGATGGAGAAGCGGCCCTCTGTGAATAGATTCACAGATGTATTGGATTATGATGCAGACAAAAACAACTGGTATATTCCTGGGCTGTGGCAAGGCACACCACCAATGGCACCTGTCAATACAGGTTACAGTGAAGCTGTTTTGGACCTCAAGAAGAACCTTCTAGAAGTTCTTAAAACATGCAGGTATAAGGAACCTTCACTGATCCCAGAATTCATCGAATGGATGAAGAGTTTGTGGAAAGCTGTGAAATATGAGAACTTCATTTTCAGCTTCAGAAATACTCTTGTTGCTCAAGCATATGACAACCTCTGGAAAGAAATGACTCAATGGGAGTGGGAAAGCCGAAAGAACATCTATACATGGCAGATGAAGGCAGACCTACAAATCTCAAACCTTGAGGTAAACAGCTTTGAAATTCAGTCAGAAATCCAAGACTTGCAGAAATTGCAGGAATCTTTAAAATCTGAGGCATTGAAAATGGTGGCAACTCTGGAGAAAGAGATGACAGAGAAACTGGATGCATACTACAAAAAGAAAGACAGAAATGTATCCCTGATAGAAAAGAACAAAATAGATTTATTTCATCATATCCGGGATGTTCACAGAGATATCTTAAACACAGAGAATAATAAACTTGACATGGCCGTTAAGCTTAAGATCAGCACAATTGAGGCCGATGATATTCATAGAAAACAGAAAGTCATGATTGAGCAGAAGGTATTGCAGCTTCTTCAAAACTCCAATGACAACAAAACCCCACTCTCAGACGAGCAGCTGGAAGATGAGTTTGGGAAGATGTGGAGCCAAGAAGTTGTGAAGATTTCAGGGTTGGAAGAGCAGGACATTCCTTCTCATGTTTTCAAGCAGTTGAGAAGAGATTTCTCTAATCGCAATGTGAATGAGGAGTTTCAAAATATAGAGACTCTGACAGCCTACGGCATGGAGCCTTTCAAGGCCAGGGGTAGACACATTTGTACTATGACAAAATTCAAACTGAAAATGATGATGTTTGGGAGAAAGAAAAAAGCGAAAGAAAGTTTGCAGAGATTTTCAGAGAGCGTTATTGATACCTGCAGAAGGATTATCCTAGATTCCACAAAATCTCAAACAGATTACCATGAGTCTCTTACAAAAGAAGTTCTTGAGAAGATAAACGAATCTCTGAAAGAAAACTACAAGGACCTAAAAACAAATACAAAGTTTGAGATTGACCTGAAACTGCACATATGTGGTATTGCCTCGAGGGAATTCCTTCAAATGCACAGGAATTTCCTTCTTCGCAAAGATCCTCAAAAGCGTCTGGAGGAGTCCAAGAATCAGTACTTGTCTGCTTTCGTAGACTTATACAGAGAGAGAGACCATTGCCAACGCAAAGCACAGGACTTTGTTCAGCACAGTCTCCGACCAGCGATCTTACAATACATCAATAGGTTCCTTGGGACTGACATTGTAGATGAAATGGTGATAAGCAGCCACGCAGCAGAGTACAGCTCACGGTCATCCTTCCAGTACTCTATCCTCAAGGAGCTGCTGGAAAAAGATGACTTCCAGGCCTTTGTCAAATACTTTGAGAAGTACGAGATCTATGTTAAAGATTTGATATGCCAGCACATTAAAGAATGCCTTTCAGCTGAGATGTCGTTTGACATGTTGAAAAACAAGAGGCTGAAGGAGATCAATCAAAAGATAATGGAGGCCATTGAAAAAGCTAGCCAACCTCTGCCCAAGGACACTAAAAGTGTCACAGAGTTTATGAAAAACCTGTGCAAACATCTCGACAAAGACATCTCCATATCTATGAACGCTGTTGAGGTGGTCCTCTTTCAGATAAGTACTACCTGCGATCGTTTCACCACGAGTCTCCGCGAGTCTCTGAGTGACTTGAAGCAGCAAATGCAAGATGAATTCTCGAAATCCATTGACATCATTGAATCCCTTTACGCCCTTCCCATCAAACCTCAGGACGAGCTCTTCATGCGTGTGTCGGGTTGTGCGAAGCAGTGCCCCTTCTGCAAAATGCCGTGTGATGCTGGAGGTAAAGAACACAGACAGCATCATGCAAATGCACATCGACCACAAGCACTGGGCAGCTACAGAAGTGTTCAGACTCAAGAACTGATTGAAACACTTTGCACAACTGATGTCAACAGTAAAAAATCATTCAAAAATGGAGACACTGACTGGGAGCTTCACCCTTACAAAGACTATCGTACCTATTACCCAGAATGGAACATCCAACCAGACTCAACTGATGAGGCTTCTGACTACTGGAAATATGTCCTGGCGACATACAACGACAGGCTGGCTGTGATGCACAATGCCAAGCCAGCTATGATTCCAGAGGCATGGAAGAGCATCACAAAAGAGCAAGCATTGGAAGGCTTGAAGGTAGCTTTTGGTATAAAAGTGTAGGTAGTAGCAGAATTTTCCACCTGAGTGCAATTTGGGTCGACGACTTCATTTATGAAAATCAATGTTCAGAATGTTATGCTGTGTAAATTAAAATCATGTTGTAAGATTTATTCTCTGAATGCTCAGTAGATGTATAATCTGTGTTCCAGGTACATACGGTATCTCCCATGTTTAGACAGGTTGGCCTCCCGCTAGAATGACTGTCCCATGTACCTGTTTATCCTCAGTGACAGGAAGCTAAATTACTGTAAAATAATCCCTTTTTTTAAAGCTTTGTAACATGCATACCTGTGTCACCTGTTCAAGGTAAAATTACTGTCCTAGGCAAAATTACTGTAAAATAACCCTCCAGATTAAAGATGATTACGCTCCATAATAGCCTAATCTGTCTCACTGTCCCAGATAATGGCATGTTAAAAATAATTAGAATCATGTTTAAACTTACTTTGAATAGGTTAGAGATATAATTTTTGGGGGGCAAGATGAGACAGATATTTTCATGTTAATTTGTTGTTCATTTAGTCTCTTGCTGTTATGGCCTCTCTCCCATTAATTGTTTGATGTTTGGGTTTGTTTTGCTGTTGCTTTTGTTTTTCTTTATTGTAAAGCGACTTTGTGTTTCAGAAACGAGCTATATAAATACTATGTATAATTATTATTAGATGACGATGACACCTAGAATCTCTACAATGTTCAACAACGGGAAGAGATGACATGACTGAAGAGGGACTTGATCGAGTGGCACTAACAAGTTCACCCTGATCATGTTCACCCTGATCATGTTCACCCTGATCATGTTCACCCTGATCATGTTCACCCTGATCATGTTCACCCTGATCATGTTGACCCTGATCATGTTCACCCTGATCATGTTCACCCTGATCATGTTCACCCTGATCATGTTCACCCTGAACATGTTCACCCTGATCATGTTCACCCTGATCATGTCGTCTTATGTCTTTTAATGGAACTGTGCGTATTGTATTCAAGACATGAATTCAAGACATGTATTCAAAATATTGTATTCAAGACATGATTCAACGGTGACAAGGGGAAGGTTTTTAAACAATGTGTCAAAAGCAAAATATGCTTATTAATTCAATCTGATTTGTCATTTGTGGTAAAATATTGGTGAGGTTGTACAATAATTAACATATTGATGAAATTATGTTAGTCACTGTAGTCTTGAGAAAATATGCAGAATGTAATAAACAACCTATTCATTTACTTTGACTTGATCAGTATATTATTTATATAAATCTCTCTCTCTCTCTCTCTTTCTCTCTCTCTCTTTCTCTCTCTCTCTCTCTCTGTCTCTCTCTCTCTCTCTCTCTCTCTTTCTCTGTCTCTCTCTCTCTCTTTCTCTCTCTCTCTCTCTCTCTCTCTCTCTCTCTGTCTCTCTGTCTCTCTCTCTCTCTCTCTGTCTCTCTGTCTCTCTGTCTCTCTCTCTGTCTCTCTGTCTCTCTGTCTCTCTGTCTCTCTGTCTCTCTGTCTTTCTCTCTCTCTGTCTTTCTCTCTCTCTCTCTCTCTCTCTTTCTCTCTCTCTCTCTCTCTCTCTCTCTTTCTCTCTCTCTCTCTCTCTTTCTCTCTCTCTCACTCTCTCATTTATGTCAATGGATTTGATTTTTATAGTTCACTTCAGTGGAGGACTCCCTCTACTGCTCTATTCTGGTAACTCAAGTCACTACATGTCTATAATGTTCATTAATACAATGTAGTTAAACATAAAGTCTTACACACACACACACAATAATCCTCTAGACTTTTTACATTGAGAGATAATCTCCTCAGCAACCGTTCTGAAACAAGACAGCAGTCTTCACCATAGTCAATAGTTAGTAGTTACACCAACTAGACACCAACTGGATGGCGGTAACTAGTCACCTAGACATTGTCGTGTCTTTGGCATCATTAAAGCTGAAGACATATTCATCAAATAACACTCTGTAATTATTATTACGTGATTAAACTAGCATAACAAACGGTTAAAGAATGTTTCTAAGTAGTTTATATACAGAAATGGTTACAGTCATGGTTTCACTGAAGTGTGGAACCACAACACCACATCTTAATGAGTCCAAGGTTTGGCAGGGAGGCCTGGGATTAGTCAATCACAGATGCAGCAGAGAATCAGTCATCATTACAACACCTGGAAAGTCTAACAGATGTACTGATGATACAATAGGAACACCCAGAGCCTTCTATTCGTTAGAGTTGAGTTAAAGGAGCAATCTGTAGTTCAAACAACAAAGAATCCTCCCTGCCACTGTTTTGGTAAAAAGCTGAGGGAAGGGTATGTAAAAATGTAACCACTCTCAAATTCATATACAGAGCTATGGAGGCAAGGACTGACCATCCGTGATATCAAAAGTATTGTTTTAATCTCTATTTCGAGGCTATACAGTTTTTGTTTACAGTTACATTTTGGGTTCTGATGGGTGTCACAGTTGATCTGAGTTCATGAGGCATTTATAAGTTATATTCTTCAATAATCAATGAGTGCAGTAGTTGGGTACTCATCAATACATAATGAGAGAAGATCCAACACGGCTGTTAATCATATTCAGTCAATGATTGGTGGGTATGAAGACTAAAACAATAACATTGTTAGAGGTTACTTCCTGTAGCGTTTCACCAACCAATAGTAAGTGGTCACAGGGAAGTAGTAAGGGGTAATATGTCAGGAAGGATAAGATTAAATGTCTGGGGGTGTACATTTGGCCAGGACATCTGGATATCAAACGTGGGTCAAGGCACCATGAAAACTGACCTTTTCTGTTCCTGGGACAGAGAATTAATGCATCACAATCAAACGTGAGAAAACAACTTAAAAATACAATCATTTTATAAGAATGTTTTATAAGAATGTTTTATAAGAATGTTTTATAAGAATGTGTATCTGCAAGTATTAATGGTTGATAACTGGAAGTAAATATTGTCTCACTATTTGACAAAAACTGACGGGTTGCAATATTTTGACCAATGCGACAACAGTTTATTAAGGGTTAATAATGAATTTACAAATGATTAAATAACTGTTAATAACATATTTATAAACCCTTTATAAACCCTTTATAAATGGTACCTTACTGTAAAGTGTTACCAATTGAACTACTTTTGGCTATTTAATATAGGCTCAAAACTTTAAATGAATCCAAACTCACCAAGACAGTTGTGAAGAGGGTTGTGAAGAGGGCACGACAACACCAAGACAGTTGTGAAGAGGGCACGACAACACCAAGACAGTTGTGAAGAGGGCACAACAACACTTTTTCCCCCTCGGGAGACTGTAATGATTTGGCATGGGTCCCCAGATCCTCAAGAAGACAGCTGCACCAGAAAGCATCTGATTGCATCACCGCCTGGTATGGCAACTGACCGTAAGGCGCTACAGAGGGCAGTGCGTTTGGCCCAGTACATCACTGGGGCCGAGCTTCCTGACATCCAGGACCTATACTAGACAGTGTCAGAGGAAGGCCCAAAAAATTGTCAAAGACTACAGTCACCCAGGTCAGAGGTAGAATAAGAATTTGTTCTTAACTGACTTGCCTAGTTAAATAAAGGTTAAATGTAAAAAATAAAACAAAATAAAATAAAAATAGACTGTTCTCTCTGCTACCGCACGGCAAGCGGTACCGTAACGCCAAGTCTAGGACCAAAAGGCTCCTTAACAGCTTCAATCCCCAAGCAATAAGACTGATGAATAATTAATCAAATCGCCACCAGGACTATTTACATTGACCCACCAAGTATAAACTCTGGTGTGTGAAGACATGTTCTGTCACGCCCTGATCTGTTTCACCTGTCATTGTGATTGTCTCCACCCCCTCCAGGTGTCGCTTATTTTCCCCAGTGTATTTATCCCTGTGTTTCCTGTCTCTTTGTGCCAGTTCGTATGTTTTCAAATCAACCAGCATGTTTTTCCCGTGCTCCTGTTTTCTAGTCTTCCCGGTTTTGACCCTTGCCTGTTTTTATCTGGACTCTGTACCCGCCTGCCTGACCCTTCTGCCTGCCCTAACATCAAGCCTGCCTGACCCTTCTGCCTGCCCTAACATCAAGCCTGTCTGCCACTCTGTACCTCTTGGACTCAGACTCTGGTTTTGACCTTTTTCCTGTCCACAATCATTCTCTTGCCTACTTCCTTTTGGATATAACTAGACAAATAAGACTCTAACAATCTTCCTCCTGAGTCTGCATCTGGGTCTCGCACTGTGTCGTTATAATGTTCGTTGTTTCTTTTCTTTTCATGTTCTGTTATGTTCTAGCACTTTGAAAAGTAGATAATAAGGCAGTGAAATATGAATCTTAAGGCAGCGAAATATGAATCTTAAGGCAGCGAAATATGAATCTTAAGGCAGCGAAATATGAATCTTAAGGCAGCGAAATATGAATCTTAAGGCAGCGAAATATGAATCTTAAGGCAGTGAAATATGAATCTTAAGGCAGCGAAATATGAATCTTAAGGCAGCGAAATATGAATCTTAAGGCAGTGAAATATGAATCTTAAGGCAGTGAAATATGAATCTTAAGGCAGCGAAATATGAATCTTAAGGCAGCGAAATATGAATCTTAAGGCAGCGAAATATGAATCTTAAGGCAGCGAAATATGAATCTTAAGGCAGCGAAATATGAATCTTAAGGCAGTGAAATATGAAGACTGTCCGAGACATGTGCAGACTTACACTAGGCACTGTACCTACAATCCTAGGTTTAACAATTCCAATCATTTGACCAGTGTATCCTGTTTCCTTTGCTCTGTGTTTTATTATCTAGGCCCAATAGCCTATGTGTATTTTCACATGGCATTTTATCTTTAAAATTTAAAATACATTTCAGAATGAATGTATAACCTACATCTTCTGTATACTGTCTTTCTGATAGGAACAACAGAAATCACATAATCCATTAAATCACATTGTATTAGTCACATGCGCCGAATACAACAGGTACAACCTTGCAGGGAAATGCTTACTTACGAGCCCCGAACCAACATTGCATTTTTTTTTTAAATAACAAAGACATAAAAGTAACAAGTAATTAAAGAGCAGAAGTAAAAAATAATATATACAGGGGGGTGCTGGTACAATGTGCAGGGGCACCGGTTAGTTGAGGTAGTATGAACATGTAAGTAGAGTTAAAGTGACTATTGGATAACTTTCTCTGGATAAAGTTGTGCAGGTGTGAGTATTTAACTCTATATTCACATTCTGACAATTCCGTTACATTATTACCAACAAAAAAAGCACCAAAAAGGTGTGTCTATTCAAAACCGAAGGGCAGATTGTCCTGTCTTGGACATACAGTGGGAAGAAAAAGTATGTGAACCCTTTGGAAATACCTGGATTTCTTCATAAATTGGTCATAAAATGTTTTCTGATCTTCATCTAATTCACAACAATAGACAAACAGTCTGATTAAGCTAATGACACACAAACAACAATACATTTTAATGTCTTTATTGAACACACCGTGTAAACATTCACAGTGCATGGTGGGAAAAGTATGTGAATCCTTGGATTTAATAACTGGTTGACCCTCACTTTGGCAGCAGCAACCTCAACCAAACGTTTTCTGTAGTTGCAGATCAGACCTGCACAACGGTCAGGAGGAATTTTGGACCATTCGTCTTCACAAAATTGTTTCAGTTCAGCAATATTCTTGGGATGTCTGGTGTGAACCGCTCACTTGAGGTCATGCCACAGCATCTCAATCGGGTTGAGGTCAGGACTCTGACTGGGCGTATTTTCTTCTGTTGAAGCCATTCTGTTGTTGATTTACTTCTGTGTTTTGGGTTGTTGTCCTGTTGCATCACCCAACTTCTGTTGAGCTTTCATTGGCGGACAGATAGCCTAACATTCTCCTGCAAAATGTCTTGATAAACTTGGGAATTCATTTTTCCGTCGATGATAGCAAGCTGTCCAGGCCCTGAGGCAGCAAAGCAGCCCCAAACCATGATGCTCCCTCCACCATACTTTACAGTTGGGATGAGGTTTTGATGTTGGTGTGCTGTGCTTTCTACTCCACACATAGTGTTGTGTGTTCCTTCCAAACAACTCAACTTTAGTTTAATCTGTACAGAGAATATTTTGCCAGTAGAAAAAACAAGAATGGTTTTCATGGGAGGACACCACGGAAGAAGCCACTTGTTACGATCAACTAGGAGTGGTGGGTGGAATCAGGCGCAGAGAGCAGGGTTCAGTCGTTTGTCAAATTTATTTTTTAATTTCACACCATCAAACACAGAGTAACAAGAAACAAGCCCGCACAAATACCCAGCGGGCCTAGTGTCCTTAAATACCCTACAAACAAACGCTAATACAAAACAGGTGTACCCAATTACCCAATAACCAAAACAAACGGAAAGGGAATCGATGGCAGCTAATAGGCCGGCGAAGACGACCGCCGAGCGCCGCCCGAACAGGAAGAGGCACCATCTTCGGCGAGGTTCGTGACAGTACCCCCCCCCCCCCCCCCCCCCCCCCCGACGCGCGGCTCCCGCAGCGCGCCGACCCCGGCCTCGAGGACAACCCAGAGGACGAGGCGCAGGGCGATCCGGGTGGAGGCGGTGGAAATCCCTCAAGAGGGAAGGATCTAAAATGTCCCTCCCCGGTACCCAGCACCTCTCCTCCGGACCGTACCCCTCCAAGTCCACGAGGTACTGCAGGCCCCTCACCCGGCGTCTCGAGTCCAGAATAGCTCGTACTGTGTACGCCGGGGACCCCTCGATGTCCAGAGGGGGTGGAGGGACCTCCGGTACCTCACTGTCTTGTAGGGGACCAGCTACCACCGGCCTGAGGAGAGACACATGAAACGAGGGGTTAATACGATAATAAGAGGGAAGTTTCAATCTATAACACACCTCGTTTATCCTCCTCAGGACTTTAAATGGCCCTACACACTGCGGCCCCAGCTTCCGGCAGGGCAGGCGGAGGGGCAGGTTTCGGGTCGAGAGCCAGACCCTGTCCCCTGGTGCGAACACCGGGGCCTCACTGCGGTGGCGGTCAGCGTCTCTCTTCTGCTGTTCACTGGCCTGCCTGAGAGAATCCTGGACTGCCCGCCAGGTCTCCCAGTACGCATTTGAATGGCGACATATTCGTGGACGAATGCCGAAGAGAGTTATGGGCCAACTCTGCCCACGGGACGTACCTCGCCCATTCTCCTGGCCGGTCCTGGCAATATGACCTCAGAAACCTACCCACTTCCTGGTTTACTCTCTCCACCTGCCCATTACTTTCGGGGTGATAACCAGAGGTAAGGCTGACCGAGATCCCCAGACGCTCCATAAACGCCTTCCAAACCCGGGATGTGAACTGGGGACCCCGATCGGAGACGATATCCTCTGGAACCCCATAGTGCCGGAAGACGTGGGTAAATAGAGCCTCTGCAGTCTGTAGGGCCGTAGGGAGACCAGGCAATGGGAGGAGACGGCAGGACTTAGAGAACCGATCCACAACGACCAGAACGGTAGTGTTCCCCTGAGATGGGGGAAGATCAGTAAGGAAATCTACCGAGAGATGGGACCATGGCTGTTGTGGAACCGGGAGGGGCTGTAACTTCCCTCTAGGAAGGTGCCTAGGAGCCTTACTCTGGGCGCATACCGAACAGGAAGAGACATAGAGCCTCACATCCCTAGCTAAGGTGAGCCACCAGTATTTCCCCCTAAGACCCCGCACTGTCCTATCAATCCCCGGATGACCCGCAGACGGTAGTGTGTGGGCCCACCGAATCAAATCAAATCAAAATCAAATCAAATTCATTTATATAGCCCTTCGTACATCAGCTGATATCTCAAAGTGCTGTACAGAACCCAGCCTAAAACCCCAAACAGCAAGCAATGCAGGTGTAGAAGCACGGTGGCTAGGAAAAACTCCCTAGAAAGGCCAAAACCTAGGAAGAAACCTAGAGTGGAACCAGGCTATGTGGGGTGGCCAGTCCTCTTCTGGCTGTGCCGGGTGGAGATTATAACAGAACACGGCCAAGATGTTCAAATGTTCATAAATGACCAGCATGGTCAAATAATAATAAGGCAGAACAGTTAAAACTGGAGTAGCAGCATGGTCAGGTGGACTGGGGACAGCAAGCAGTCATCATGTCAGGTAGTCCTGGGGCATGGTCCTAGGGCTCAGGTCAGTTGAAACTGGAGCAGCTGCACGGCCAGGTGGACTGGGGACAGCAAGGAGTCATCCTGTCAGGTAGTCCTGGGGCATGGTCCTAGGGCTCAGGTCCTCCGAGAGAGAGAAAGAAAGAAAGAAGGAGAGAATTAGAGAACGCATACTTAGATTCACACAGGACACCGAATAGGACAGGAGAAGTACTCCAGATATAACAAACATAAATACTGGAGGCTGAGACAGGAGGGGTCAGGAGACTTATCACGGACACCAAGCGGTACGTAACTTCGACCAGTCGGACACTGTGTAGGCGCAGGTTCAACACTCAACGCCCGCTCGATGTCCACGTCCACCTCCCATACCACTGGGGCCACCAGCCGAGAGGCTGGAAGGATGGGAGTGGGTTCGATGGACCGGTCCTCGGTGTCATAGAGACGGGACAGCGCGTCAGCCTTAGTGTTAAGGGAACCTGGTCTATAAGAGATGGTAAATCTAAATCGTGTAAAGAACATGGCCCACCTAGCCTGATGCGGATTCAGTCTCCTCGCCGCTCGAATATACTCCAGATTGCGGTGGTCAGTCCAGATGAGGAAAGGGTGTTTAGCCCCCTCTAGCCAGTGTCTCCACACCTTCAGGGCCTTTACCATAGCTAGTAACTCCCGGTCCCCCACATCATAGTTCCACTCCGCCGGACCCAGCTTCTTAGAAAAAAAAGCGCAGGGACGGAGCTTCGGTGGCGTGCCCGAGCGCTGAGACAGCACGGCTCCAACCCCAGCCTCGGACGCATCCACCTCCACTATGAATGCTAACGAAGGGTCCGGATGCGCCAACACGGGAGCTTCAGTGAACAGTGCCTTCAACTGGTTGAAGGCTCCATCAGCCTCCGCTGACCACCGCAGATGCACCGGCCCCCCCTTCAGCAGTGAGGTAATGGGCGCCGCTACTTGACCAAAACCCCGGATAAACCTCCGGTAGTAATTGGCAAACCCTAAAAACCGCTGCACCTCCCTTGGTCGGAGTCGGCCAATTACGCACGGCGTTAACGCGGTCACACTCCATTGTCATCCCCGAGCTGGAAATGCGATAACCCAGGAAGGAGACGGCTGGTTTGGAGAACACACATTTCTCAGCCTTGACGTATAGGTCATGCTCCAGCAGTCGCCCAAGAACCTTGCGCACCAGGGAAACATGCGCGGCGCGTGTGGTAGAATAAATCAAGATGTCATCAATATAGACTACCACACCCTGCCCGTGCAAGTCCCTGAGAATCTCATCTACAAAGGATTGGAAGACGGCTGGAGCGTTCTTCAACCCATACGGCATGACGAGGTACTCATAGTGGCCTGATGTGGTACTAAACGCTGTTTTCCACTCGTCTCCTCCCCGAATACGCTCCTAAGGTCCAGTTATGTGAAGAAACGTGCTCCGTGGAATTATTCCACCGCCGTAGCGATGAGAGGTAGCGGATAACTAAAACCCACTGTGATCGAATTGAGACCTCGATAATCAATGCACGGACGCAGTCCTCCCTCCTTTTTCCTCACAAAAAAGAAACTCAAGGAGACGGGTGACATGGAGGGCCGAATGTACCCCTGTCCCAGAGCTTCCGTGACATATGTTTCCATAGCCAGCGTCTCCTCCTGTGACAGTGGGTACACATGACTCCGGGGAAGTGCAGCGTTCTCCTGGAGGTTTATCACGCAATCCCACCGTCGACGGGGTGGTAATTTGGTCGCTTTCTTCTTACTAAAAGCGATAGCCAAATCGGCATATTCTGGGGGAATGCGCACGGTGGAAACCTGGTCTGGACTCTCCACCGTCGTGGCACCGATGGAAACTCCTATACACCTCTCTGAACACTCGTCTGACCACCCCTTAAGAGCCCCCTGTTTCCAGGAAATAAGGGGATTGTGAATAGCCAGCCAGGGAACCCCCAACACCACTGGAAACCCAGGTGAATCAATAAGGTAGAAACTGATCCTCTCCCTATGATTCCCCTGCGTTACCATGTCCAGCGGAATCGTGGCCTCCCTGACCAGCCCTGACCCTAACGGTCGGCTATCTAAGGAGTGCACGGGGACAGGTGGGTCTATCTGCACTAACGGAATACCCAACGGCGGTGGGTGGTCAAACAAAAACCCACAAATTCTGACAAACTCCAAGCATTGATAATTCAAGAATGGGCTGCCATCAGTCAAGATGTGGCCCAGAAGTTAATTGACAGCATACCAGGGCGGATTGCAGAGGTCTTGAAAAAGAAGGGTCAACACTGCAAATATTGACTCTGCATCAACTTCATGTAATTGTCAATAAAAGCCTTTGACACTTATGAAATGCTTGTAATTATACTTCAGTATTCCATAGTAACATCTGACAAAAATATCTAAAGACACTGAAGCAGCAAACTTTGTGGAAATTAATATTTGTGTCATTCTCAAACATTTTGTTCACGACTGTATATTTCAATGATGTCACTCTTGCTGCTGGTGATTCTCTGATCCACCTTTACACAGACGACACCATTCTGTACACCTCTGGCCCTTCTTTGGAAACTGTGTTAACAAACATGCAGACGAGCTTCAATGCCATACATCATTCCTTCCGTGGTCTCCAACTGCTCTTAAATGCTAGTAAAACTAAATGCATGCTCATCAACCGATCGCTGCCCGCACCCACCCGCCCGTCTAGCATCACTACTCTGGACAGCTCTGACTCTGACTATGTTGACAACTACAAATACCTAGGTGTCTGGTTGGACTGTAAACTCTCCTTCCAGACTCACATTAAGCATCTCCAATCCAAAATGAAATCTAGAATTGGCTTCCTATTTCACAACAAAGCCTCCTTCACTCATGCTATCTAACATACCCTCATAAAACTGACTATCCTACCGATTCTTGACTTCGGCGATGTCATTTACAAAATAGCCTCCAACATTCTACTCAGCAAATTGGATGCAGTCTATCACAGTGCCATCCGTTTTGTCTCTAAAGCCCCATATACTACCCCCCACTGTGACCTGTATGCTCTCGTTAGCTGGCCCTCGCTACATATCCGTTGCCAAACCCACTGGCTCCAGGTCATCTATAAGTCTTTGCTAGGTAAAGCCCCACCTTATCCCAGCTCACTGGTCACGATAACAACACCCAGCTACCCACGTGTAGCACACGCTCCAGCAGGATTATTTCTCTGGTCATCTTATTTCTCTGGCCAAAGCCAACTGTCACGTTCTGACCATAGTTCTGTTATTTTATTCTTTGTTTTAGTATGGTCAGGGCGTGAGTTGGGGTGGGCAGTCTGTTTGTTTTTCTATGTTTGTTTTTGTGTTCGGCCTAGTATGGTTCTTAATCAGAGGCAGGCGTCGTTAGTTGTCTCTGACTGAGAATCATACTTACAGTGCCTTGCGAAAGTATTCGGCCCCCTTGAACTTTGCGCCCTTTTGCCACATTTCAGGCTTCAAACATAAAGATATAAAACTGTATTTTTTTTGTGAAGAATCAACAACAAGTGGGACACAATCATGAAGTGGAACGACATTTATTGGATATTTCAAACTTTTTTAACAAATCAAAAACTGAAAAATTGGGCGTGCAAAATTATTCAGCCCCCTTAAGTTAATACTTTGTAGCGCCACCTTTTGCTGCGATTACAGCTGTAAGTCGCTTGGGGTATGTCTATCAGTTTTGCACATCGAGAGACTGAAATTTTTTCCCATTCCTCCTTGCAAAACAGCTCGAGCTCAGTGAGGTTGGATGGAGAGCATTTGTGAACAGCAGTTTTCAGTTCTTTCCACAGATTCTCGATTGGATTCAGGTCTGGACTTTGACTTGGCCATTCTAACACCTGGATATGTTTATTATTGAACCATTCCATTGTAGATTTTGCTTTATGTTTTGGATCATTGTCTTGTTGGAAGACAAATCTCCGTCCCAGTCTCAGGTCTTTTGCAGACTCCATCAGGTTTTCTTCCAGAATGGTTCTGTATTTGGCTCCATCCATCTTCCCATCAATTTTAACCATCTTCCCTGTCCCTGCTGAAGAAAAGCAGGCCCAAACCATGATGCTGCCACCACCATGTTTGACAGTAGGGATGGTGTGTTCAGTGTGATGAGCTGTGTTGCTTTTACGCCAAACATAACGTTTTGCATTGTTGCCAAAAAGTTCAATTTTGGTTTAATCTGACCAGAGCACCTTCTTCCACATGTTTGGTGTGTCTCCCAGGTGGCTTGTGGCAAACTTTAAACGACACTTTTTATGGATATCTTTAAGAAATGTCTTTCTTCTTGCCACTCTTCCATAAAGGCCAGATTTGTGCAATATACGACTGATTGTTGTCCTATGGACAGAGTCTCCCACCTCAGCTGTAGATCTCTGCAGTTCATCCAGAGTGATCATGGGCCTCTTGGCTGCATCTCTGATCAGTCTTCTCCTTGTATGAGCTGAAAGTTTAGAGGGACGGCCAGGTCTTGGTAGATTTGCAGTGGTCTGATACTCCTTCCATTTCAATATTATCGCTTGCACAGTGCTCCTTGGGATGTTTAAAGCTTGGGAAATCTTTTTGTATCCAAATCCGGCTTTAAACTTCTTCACAACAATATCTCGGACCTGCCTGGTGTGTTTCTTGTTCTTCATTGTAACGACGTCCGTCTGTAGGAGGAGAAGCGGACCAAAAAGCAGCGTGGTGGTTATTCATGTTCTTTAATGGAAAACTGAACGATACATGAAATAACTCAAATCTACAAAACAACAAACGGAACGTGAAAACCTATACAGCCTATCCTGTGACAACAAACACAGTGATAGGAACAATCACCCACCAACACACAGTGAAACCTAGGCTACCTAAGTATGATTCTCAATCAGAGACAACTAATGACACCTGCCTCTGATTGAGAACCATACTAGGCCGAAAACATAGAAATGCCCCAAAACATAGAAAAACAAACATAGACTGCCCACCCAACTCACGCCCTGACCATACTAAAACAAACATAGACTGCCCACCCAACTCACGCCCTGACCATACTAAATAAATACAAAACAACAGAAATAGAGGTCAGAACGTGACATTCATGATGCTCTCTGCGCTTTTAACGGACCTCTGAGACTATCACAGTGCAGGTGCATTTATACGGAGACTTGATTACACACAGGTGGATTGTATTTATCATCATTAGTCATTTAGGTCAACATTGGATCATTCAGAGATCCTCACTGAACTTCTGGAGAGAGTTTGCTGTACTGAAAGTAAAGGGGCTGAATAATTTTGCACGCCCAATTTTTCAGTTTTTGATTTGTTAAAAAAGTTTGAAATATCCAATAAATGTCATTCCACTTCATGATTGTGTCCCACTTGTTGTTGATTCTTCATAAAAAAATACAGTTTTATATCTTTATGTTTGAAGCCTGAAATGTGGCAAAAGGTCGCAAAGTTCAAGGGGGCCGAATACTTTCACAAGGCACTGTAGGTAGGCTGGGTTTCACTTTTGGTTTGTGTGTGTTTGTTTTCCGTGTGAGTGTTTGGTCCACACGGTACTGTTTCGGTTTTCGTTCATTCACTTTATTGTTTTGTATTTCAGTGTTCAGTTTGTTTCATTAAAGATTACATCATGAACACTTACCACACTGCGCTTTGGTCCGATCCTTACTCCTCCTCAGACGAAGAGGAGGAAATCCGTTACACCAACACCTACTTTGGCCGCCTTTCCTTCCAGTTTTC
Organism: Oncorhynchus mykiss; assembly: GCF_013265735.2. Classification (NCBI taxonomy): domain Eukaryota; kingdom Metazoa; phylum Chordata; class Actinopteri; order Salmoniformes; family Salmonidae; genus Oncorhynchus; species Oncorhynchus mykiss. The sequence goes on along the minus strand of NC_048575.1, from coordinate 76,343,746 downwards.
TGCTGCCAATAACTAGAACAAATTGCAAAAGTCACTGAAGCTGGAGACTTACATCTCCCTCACTAACTATAAGCATCAGCTGTCAGAGCAGCTTATCGATCACTGCACCTGTACACAGCCCATCTGTAAATAGCCCATCTGTAAATAGCCCACCCAACTACCTCATCCCCATATTGTTATTTTCTTTTGCTCTTTTGCACCACAGTATGTCTACTTGCACATCATCATCTGCACATCTATCACTACAGTGTTAATGCTAAATTGTAATTGCTTTGCCACTATGACCTATTTATTGCCTTTCTACATTTGCACACACTGTATAGAGATATTTCTATTGTGTTATTGACTGTACGTTTGTTTATGTGTAACTTTGTGTTGTTTTTCTCACGCTGCTTTGTTTTATCTTGGCCAGGTCGCAGTTGTAAATGAGAACTTGTTCTCAACTGGCCTACCTGATTAAATAAAGGTCAAATAAAATTTTAAAAATAATAATAATTCTGTAAGTCTTCAGCTGACACTCTAGGATTCTTCTTAACCTCATTGAGCATTCTGTGCTGTGCTCATGCAGTCATCTTTGCACTATTATGGAGAGTAGCAACAGTGCTGAACTTTCTCCATTTACAGACAATTTGTCTTACTGTGGACTGATGAACATCAAGGCTTTTAGAGATACTTTTGTACCTCTTTCCAGCTTTATGCAAGTCAACAATTCTTAATCAAAGGTTTTCTGAGATCTCTTTTGTTTGAGGCATGGTTCACATCAGGCAATGCTTCATGTGAATAGCAAACTCACATTTTGTGAGTGTTTTTTATAGGGCAAGGCAGCTCTAACCAACATCTCCAATCTCGTCTCAGGTTAGCTGACTCCTGACTCCAATTAGCTTTTGGAGAAGTCATTAGCCTAGGGGTTCACATACTTTTTCCAACCTACACTGTGAATGTTTAAATGATGTATTCAATATAGACAAGAGAAATGCAATAATTTGTGTGTTATTAGTTTAAAGCAAACTATGTTTGTTTATTGTGGATGAAGATCAGATCAAATATGATGACCAATTTATGCAGAAATCCATGTCATTCCAACGGGTTCACATACTTTTCCTTGCCACTGTACGTAATTATCCCTTACAATGCAAATATTGAATATTGGTTGTAACAGGAGTGGCCTAATACTTACAAGTAAGACAACAAGATGTTTGAGCAAATGTTTGATCACAGCAAGTGGAAACATGGAATTTAGCTAAAAGATATGTGAGACTAGGGTCATATAATCTCAAAAGAACATAACGAAATTCTACACATAACCACAGTGGCATATCAATACATACTTCATCCTTCACAACACAGACTATTGTCTATCGGTAAGATATCCTGATATTTAAAGAGTATTAATTCATTGAGCAAATGTTTGGTCACAGAGAGTGAAAACGCACACATGGCATTGGACAAATTTCCACCCCAACCTTGGTGGAGACGACACAGAGAGGCGACACAGAGAAGATGGTCATTATTCACATCCAGCTCTCCTGTAACAACTTTGCATTTTCACTCAGTCTGTGTTTTTTCACTTGGTAAATGTGTGAGTACCCGAAAAAGTCTGAACTAGTCCATTCAGGATTTAGTCCATTCACTCTCCTATGGAGAAATTCCATTCAAATTGAAGTACAGGAATTGACCCCAACTCTGGCTGACAGACCTGTGGTTTGAAAACAAGAGGGTGTGCTAGCACTGAAACATGAACCACATCAGCCCACATGGTTTAAATAGGGGAGTTGGAAATGGTCAAATTCAGAACTCAATTAAAACGCAATTCATTATTTATATTTCATTCCACTTATTTTCATCTCACACCACAATATTATGAGACCCGCAGGACCAGGATCTATTGTGAGACCCACAGGACCAGGATCTATTGTGAGACCCACAGGACCAGGATCTATTATGAGACCCACAGGACCAAGATCAGGATCTATTATGAGACCCACAGGACCAAGATCAGGATCTATTATGAGAGCCACAGGACCAGGATCTATTATGAGACCCACAGGACCAGGATCTATTATGAGACCCGCAGGACCAGGATCAGGATCTATTATGAGACCCGCAGGACCAGGACCAGGATCTATTATGAGACCCACAGGACCAGGATCTATTCTAGCATGTGTTTTCTCCTGACTCCTGTAATATGACAGTTGGCCCAAGACTCAGCTACAGTACTTTTCCAGGAAAAAATGTGCCAGGGCAGGTCATGGGCAGGGTAACAGGGGCAATGGACATACATACCTCAGATGCCACGCGCACCACGCATACTAACTAGTACACAGTGGCCTGCTACCAGTTACTCACATAACTGTCAAGATGGGTATTGGGTACCTGCATTGACGCTGCAGCAGACCTGGGTTCACATACTATTTAAGGTATTTCAATTGTTTTTCAATACATTTCAAAAACAAGTATTCAGATTAGGTTTGCAAAACTACCGGTAATTTATCAAAGTTACAGGAATCTTCAGTAATATTGGTAATTAACAGAAAATCTAGGGCAATCTATTGTAACTTTGGTAATTTATACTTAAATACCCCTTTAAAAAAAAATCCATATATGGTATTCATTTTTCATATCTGTCCATATTATCCATGAGTTTCTGGTAGATATGGAACAATGGAGAAAAAAATGTATTTACCTCTGCAACTTATCCAACTATTGACTTTTTCCACAACTGACACCAGTTTGACGCCAAAACATTGATAACAAACACATGTTGACATAGTAAAACAAATTAAAGTGTCTAACATTTTCTGAAACCTATTTCATGCTGAAACCCTAATATTAAACACCAGTTAATGGTTTATATTTAGGATATTGTTTTACAGATTTGTCATTCAACTATTTTTCGAAATCATCTAATTTAGATTATTTCATATATTTTAAATGTGATAAGGCCAGAGATAATTACAGACGCCTGGACTACAGGAAAAGGAGGGCCGAACACTCCCCCATTCACATCGATGTGACTGTAGTGGAGCGTGTCGAGAGATTCAAGCTTCCTTGGTGGCCACATCACCAACAAACTATCATGGTCCAAACACACCAAGACAGTTGTGAAGAAGGCACAACAACGCCTATTCCCCCTCAGGAGACTGAAAGGATTTGGCATGGGTCTCCAGATCCTCAAAAAGTTCTACAGCTGCACCATCGAGATCATCCTGACCAGTTGCATCCACGTCTGGTATGGCAACTGTTCGCCATCCGTAAGGCGCTACAGAGGGTAGTGCGTACAGCCCAATACAACGCTGGGGCCAAGCTTCCTGCCATCCAGGACCTCTATACTAGGCGGTGTCAGAGGAAGGCCCAAGAAATGGTCAAAGATTCCAGCCACCCAAGTCATAGACTGTTCTCTCTGCTACCGCACAGCAAGCAGTACTAGAGCACCAAGTCTAGGTCCAAAAGGCTCCTTAACAGCTTCTAAGCCATAATAACCCCCAAGCCATAAGACTGCCGAACAATTCATCAAATCAAACCTCTGCACATACCCCCTGCATATAGCCTCGTTATTCTTATTTTATTGTGTTACTTTTTTGTGAACATTCTTTAGTTTATTTAGTAAATATTTTCTTAACTGTTTTTTTTCTTAAAACAGCATTGTTGGTTAAGGGCCTGTAAAAAGCATTGTATTCGGTGAGTGTGACAAATACAATTTCATTTGTGATTATCTGAAATACCCAAAATGGCCACTAGATGTCTTAAAAGATACCAAAAAGTCTGTTAGTTTACAAGTAAACTTTAAAAGTAATAAACATTCCCTTCGCAACCTTAATTCAGATAGCCTTTATCTGAAAATATTCAAATACATTGACTCAATTAAACTTCCATACACTTAAACCAGGTATTTCAAATAAGTGTTTGAGAATACTTTCAAATACAATTTGCTAGTCTATTTCAAATCAAATCAAATTTTATTTGTCACATACACATGGCTATTTATTATTATTTTTATTTTTTATTTTTTACAAATAATGATTATAATACTGAAATAAAAGTACTGAACGTATTTAGATGACAAATACTAAAATACATTAATAAATAAATCAAAAAGACATGTCCAAATGTTCAGAAATATCTTGCAGGTTAGTGGTAGAGCAGTAGATCATCATGTAGTCAGTTAGAAATAGCAATAAACCAGGTTCAATATCAGAATTTGGGAATCATCTCGTCACTCTACAATGAGAGTGGGACATTTATGTGATGATGATGTTTTCTACCAACAAGGTGCAGTTGACTGCAAATAGGAGCAGGTGCAACACAATTCAGACTTTAAAGGGGAAATCTGCAGTTGCTACATCCATTTTTGGACTTATAGTTAATTATATATACCCAATGATTCTTGAAGAATATAACTTTGAAATGACTCATGGGCTTAGTTCAACTGTCGTACCAGAACCCAAAATACAACATTGTTTAACTTCAATGTTTGTAAACAAAGTAAATGTAAACAAACACTGTATAGCCGAAAATCTATAATTTTGATACCATTGAAGATCAGCTATTGTATGCATATAACGTTATGACTATGAATTTGAGAGTGGCTACATTTATTTCTGCGGCCCCAAACGTCAACTTTCTACCGAACCAGTGGCGGGGGAAAAACGCATGGTTATTGTCTCAAATGTAGATTGCCGCTTTAAACAACAACACTGTTCCATCTCAATAAATAAAATAACATTTATACATGCCACAAACGCTATTGATACCCTTGTGAACGGACACCTTAAAAACAATACTAGCAGTCCACCTTAAGGAAACAAGAGGGGCTCGCTCAATTTTATTACGTGATGTTTCGGATGCGGATTGGACGATCCGCAGCATTATGTTAATGACGGGCGGGCTGTGCAAAGTCCGTAGGTGACGTCATCTCCGAGTTCGCTTAGAGTGAAACAAACATGGCGACAGACTGGAGTGGTTGGCAGGGGTACACGCTAACTTTAATCATTTTACTATGGTGTACGGCGGGCACAGAAGCCGAGACGGGGATCCCGGAGACCGGTAGCCCCACCCAGGTCTTCGGCATGCGGCTGGAGAGGAGCGACAAGCCAGCTACTACCACGGACGACGGGGTGATCCAAGTAACAGAGGAGAGCAACATCTTCATGAGGTTCTACGGGCTGCAGATTCTTCCTGACACCTCGTCACAGATCAAGTTCATGGAACATGAACATGTTGATGTTACCAGCAATAATGCTAATTTTAACAGGACTTGCGCCGAATATACCAAAGATATCGTTATTCGGGGTGGCATGAACGTGAGCCACCTTGGAACCTCCGGGGTGGTGAGTTTGAAAATCAAGCCGCTACGGAAGCGCGAGCTCAAGAAGGAGTATGGGCTCTGCGTCCGGGACAGTCAAGATGGCAAGTGGTACCTGTTGGGTGAGGATGACGGGAGGCTGCGAGTGGTGGAGGAAAAGAAATCTATGCTTCCTATGTGGTTCCAGTGCATCCTCATCTGCGCTCTGTTAGTACTGTCAGGTATGTTCAGCGGGCTCAACCTGGGACTCATGGCCCTAGATCCTATGGAGCTCCGGATAGTCCAGAACTGCGGTACCGAAAAGGAGAAGAGGTACGCCAGCAAGATCGAGCCCATTCGGAGAAAAGGGAACTATCTTTTATGTTCCTTACTTCTGGGTAATGTGCTAGTCAACACAACTCTCACCATCCTTCTGGATGACTTGATAGGGTCAGGTCTGGGAGCAGTGGTCGCCTCCACTATAGGTATTGTCATATTCGGGGAGATCGTTCCCCAGGCGCTGTGCTCTCGCCACGGACTGGCTGTAGGAGCCAACACCATCATGGTGACCAAGTTCTTCATGTTGGTGACCTTCCCCCTGTCATGGCCCATCAGTAAACTCCTGGACTGCATCTTGGGCCAGGAGATCGGTACCGTGTACAACAGGGAGAAGCTGGTGGAGATGCTGAGAGTAACGGAACCGTACAATGACCTGGTCAAAGAGGAACTCAACATGATCCAGGGGGCGCTGGAGCTCAGGACCAAAACCGTTGAAGATGTCATGACGCCGATCAGTAATTCCTTCATGATCCACAGCGACGCTGTGCTGGACTTCAACACCATGTCAGAGATCATGGAGAGCGGGTACACGCGCATACCGGTGTTTGAGGACGAGAGGTCCAACATTGTGGATATCTTGTTTGTCAAGGACCTGGCTTTCGTTGATCCGGATGACTGTACGACGCTGAAGACCATCACCAAGTTCTACAACCACCCGGTTCACTTCGTGTTCCATGACACCAAGCTGGATTCCATGTTAGAGGAGTTCAAGAAAGGTTTGTTTTGGAGGGTGAATCCCAAATGACACCCGATTCCCTTTATAGTGCACTACTTCTGCCTGGGGCTCACGTGGAGGGAAGGTGGTTTTGTTTACATTAATTTGTTTGTTTACCTGATCAGTAAATAAGTTATTTACCTAGTTTACTACCTTTTACCTAGTTTGTTTACCTTGTCAGGGACAGCAGTGGCTGATGGGGGCTCTTCCAATGGAAGAGTGAGGTCAGGTGATGGGGCCTAATAGGATTTAACGTGTGTGAGAAATAGAGACTTGTCACTTTTTATCAGACACACACATCCAAATATTTGGGCCCAGAAATGCATGTTTTCTCTCCATCAGTTTCAGTGAACGTTGAGAGAGATGTTATGGATTCTTTGTGGGCTTGTTTTATGTTTTTACCTGGCATCGATCTGGCCTTGAGTAGGCTGCATTCTATGAGCCGCTCGACTCTACCCTGTTCCTGGTTCACCCCATTGGATTCCATATCTCACACACTGTAGTGTACAAACTTCTCATTCACCTAGCTTCTTTAGACACACACACACACACACACACACACACACACTCTCTCGCAGGGATGTGTTTTAATTAATCACTCTCTCCCAGGGTTTTGTCTCAAGGTCAGACACCTAGCCAGACAGACTGTAGATGGCTTCTTCAGCTCTCATTCGCTGCCAGGCAGGCAGACAAACAAACGGTCACACTGTATGTGTTTCTCTCTATATATGAATGGAGGAGGGGCATCTCTTCCTCCTCTTCGTTATCAGTCATGTGACTGGGATGACATTGTGTGTCTCGTTCTCTGTTTTCATTAATTCAGAATTAGAACCTCAGTAGCCTTGTAATTCTCATTCAGACTTCTCACTCAACCTTGAACAATGTAGGCCCAATACAGACATAAACAAGGCAGTCTGCATCCTACTACAGTCTGGTAATGTAGCCTAGCCAGCCTATCACAATAGGACTGAGTAAAGTTGTAGTTAATGTCATTATAAGTGTCAGTATGGCAGCACATAAGCTCATTCTCTGGAAGGTCTTCAGAGGTGGCTGGCAGGCAGGCACGGCTACGGGACGACGAGTGAGATTTGGCTGTGAAACATTGTTCCACCTAATCTCTATTGGCTTACCCAGTACACCGTAGAGGGATAGTGGATATACATGACAAGGGTTGACACATTTACAACATGATCCCTCCACTGTGTTGTCTGGCTCTGCATCTGTCTGTTTCGTATCCATGGTGAGTTGGCGAAACACATGACTCCCGCAACGGCATGTCGAGTTCCAGAGTTCCACTCCCTGCCGTTTGGCATCGGTTGCCATGGCACCCAACACTGTCTGCCATTTGCTGTTGTCCTGAGTGCTCTGTCTGTACGATGCCCCACACCTTGTCTCTGGTCCAGTCTAAAGGTGAATAGGGTCTAATGTGTTGTCATGGAGAGCAGAGACCAAGCTATTCCATTGTAAGGTAATATCCTTACAACAGAGTTGTGGTGGAAACCAGAGCTATTGGTGAGCTGGTAGATCAGTGGCTGTTCAAGATGAGGGAGGACCATCATTTGTTTCATGAGCACGACCTTACTTCTATTACAGCATATTGGATGACTGTCATTCATATTCCATTCATCCAGCTCAATGTAGCATCGATAGGTTTAGGCTACTACATGATACTTGAATTGTCCCCATACCCATCATGATGTTGCTACAACGTAGCATATGAATTGAGAGACAAGTTGAGACAATATCTCACATGGAATAGGCTTCATTTCTCAGAACAAGAATAGACTGACAAGTTTCAGAAGAAAGGGCTTTGTTTCTGGCCATTTTGAGCCTGTAATCGAACCCACAAATGCTGATGCTCCAGATACTCAACTAGTCTAAAGAAGGCCAGTTTTATTGCTTTTTTTAATCAGAACAACAGTTTTAAGCTTTACTAACATAATTGCAAAAGGGTTTTCTAATGATCAATTAGCCTTTTAAAATTATAAACTTGGATTAGCTAACACAACGTGCCATTGTAACACAGGAGTGATGGTTGCTGATAATGGGCCTCTGTACACCTATATAGATATTCCATAAAAAAATCAGCCTTTTCCAGCTATAATAGTCATTTACAACATTAACAATGACTACACTGTATTTCTGATCAATTTTATATTATTTTAATGGACAAAAAAAGTGCTTTTCTTAAAAAAAAAACAAGGAAATGTCTCAAGTGACCCCAAACTTTTGAACGGTAGTGTAAATAGCTTTCCTCTCTGTTTGAGTAGACTAAGTTTATTAGCTAATACATACTCTTTCTGCTGCTGCTCCTTAATTTGAAGAAATTAATTTATTAAAAACGGTTGACTTTCTCTCTCTTGAGTCAACGACTCACCACATTTTATCGACTGCAGTGCTAGCTAGCTGTAGCTTATGCTTTCAGTACTATATTCATTTTCTGATCCTTTTGATTGGGTGGACAATATGTTAGTTCATACTGCAAGAGCTCTGATAGGTTGGAGGACGTCCTCCGGGAATCAACATAATTACTGTGTAAGTCTATGGAAGGGGGTGAGAACCATGAGCTTCCTAGGTTTTGTATTGAAGTCGATGTACCCAGAGGAGGATGGAAAATGACTGTCTTCGGGCTACACCATGGTGCTACCCTACAGAGTGCTGTTGGGGATACTGCTAAAACAGTGTGTTTTTAATCAGTTATTTGGTTCCCTGAATATACTTTTGTGTAGTTTTATTTTTAAAAATGTAACTTTTTTAATGTTTCACTATTTGTAATTTTATAACATTCACTGAATAGGATGGTCCTCCCCTTAAGCTTTTGGCCATTTAAAAAAAAAACATCTCATTGCAAAATAATGCTTTTTAACCTATTCATTGAAATACTAGTCGATGTAAATACGTTTGACTGGTCAAGCTTATCAGTTTATAGGTTCATTTGCATAATTTAGTGGAATTAAATTGGTGAGTGTGTACAGTATATTCATGATGTATCTTATTTGTCACATGCATACAGACACAGAGCCTTTGAGTGGAAAATCTGTCACAGAGCTGCTGCTACTGCATCTCAAACAGCAAATGCGTTGGCAACGGAAAGCAGGCTTTCTCAGCGCGTCACACAGCATAGGCAACGGGAAGCAGGCTTCCTCAGCGCGTCACACAGCATAGGCAACGGAAAGCAGGCTTTCTCAGCGCGTCACACAGCATAGGCAACGGAAAGCAGGCTTCCTCAGCGCGTCACACAGCATAGGCAACGGAAAGCAGGCTTCCTCAGCACGTCACACAGCATAGGCAACGGGAAGCAGGCTTCCTCAGCGCGTCACACAGCATAGGCAACGGAAAGCAGGCTTCCTCAGCGCGTCACACAGCATAGGCAACGGAAAGCAGGCTTCCTCAGCACGTCACACAGCATAGGCAACGGGAAGCAGGCTTCCTCAGCGCGTCACACAGCATAGGCAACGGAAAGCAGGCTTCCTCAGCGCGTCACACAGCATAGGCAACGGAAAGAAGGCTTCCTCAGCGCGTCACACAGCATAGGCAACGGGAAGCAGGCTTCCTCAGCGCGTCACACAGCATAGGCAACGGGAAGCAGGCTTCCTCAGCGCGTCACACAGCATAGGCAACGGAAAGCAGGCTTCCTCAGCGAGTCACACAGCATAGGCAACGGAAAGCAGGCTTCCTCAGCACCTCACACAGCATAGGCAACGGAAAGCAGGCTTCCTCAGCACCTCACACAGCGTAGGCAACGGAAAGCAGGCTTCCTAAGCACCTCACACAGCATAGGCAACGGAAAGCAGGCTTCTTCAGCACCTCACACAGCATAGGCAACGGAAAGCAGGCTTCTTCAGCACCTCACACAGCGTAGGCAACGGAAAGCAGGCTTCCTCAGCACCTCACACAGCATAGGCAACGGAAAGCAGGCTTCCTCAGCACCTCACACAGCATAGGCAACGGAAAGCAGGCTTCCTCAGCACCTCACACAGCATAGGCAACGGGAAGCAGGCTTCTTCAGCACCTCACACAGCATAGGCAACGGGAAGCAGGCTTCCTCAGCACCTCACACAGCATAGGCAACGGAAAGCAGGCTTCCTCAGCACCTCACACAGCATAGGCAACGGAAAGCAGGCTTCTTCAGCACCTCACACAGCATAGGCAACGGGAAGCAGGCTTCCTCAGCGCGTCACACAGCATAGGCAACGGAAAGCAGGCTTCCTCAGCGCGTCACACACCACGTTGTGATGAACTGGAGGCAGTATGCATTTTGAAAACATATACTTAATTGTTTCAAACCTGAATGTTTTACGACATATTATGAGGCAGGTCTTAACCTTGCTTCAAAGTAGCCTAGCCAAAATCAGTCCATAGAATTGCCTCCGCAGATATCAACTTTCTGTCATTGTCCTGTAGCGAAAGGCACAATCCTAGTCATATTAGCAACCCATGCTACTTGTTGCATATTAGATCTCCTGTCTTTCTAACTGTCTCTTTCTAACGGTCTGTATTTTAATTTGTCACATAAAACCGCATTATGGAATGAACATTGGCGCGCAGCCTGGGCTACTACTGCCTTGTGTGTGTTGCTGCGTTTATAATCTGAAGAAATAATAGTTTATCAACATTTTAAGATAAACGTTCTGATCTGTTGCGTCAGACTCATTGCTTTTTAACAACAACAACAAAAAAATGTAGCGTAGGCCTATTGGTTGTATGAATTTGGGATCTATCATCCCACAACTGTCCCGGAGTCTGTTTGGAATAGGCTTTTTCTTTCTCGACAAACTGACCAATAGAATAGGTAACCTTTGCTACTATGTGTTATTGTAGATCGACAGGCTAGTGATGTTGCTGTTCGTGACTCGTCTTGTTGGCCGAGGAAAAGTACACGTGGACAGTTGTCCTAACATCTTCAGAGTGCCCTTCAGAATTCGGTAAGAAGGACCGCACATCTTCCCTAATGCGTTGTTAATATGAATGACCATAATGTAAATGTGTTTGGTGTCATTCTGAGCACCGTGGGTGGACGCCCTAATCAGGTCGCGCACCCATTGCATATGGGTTGTGTACATTTCTCAATTGTCCTGCGCCACGTTTTCCTAACGGAAACCCTGCTCCATTGATGTAGATTGTCTATCCTGTCTGTAGACATTAATCAATGAAAACACCTGGTCACTGTCCATAAAATTGCAGGGTGATATTACACAGAGTTGAGGTGAATCCTTGAGGTGAACATATAGGCTATGTACATTGTCTATGGCCCTTTGGCGAAAGGTAATACTGTACACGAACAGAATCAATGAAAACCTCTGGTCTCTCCAGGCTAGTGGCTAGCTTCCAGTCCTGCTTTCTTGTAATGATAAGGAAAAACAGCATTTTGCTCTTGAGAGTGTGTTGGGGTGTAAGTTTGTGTGGGTAGAGATACGTGTGTATAGAGTCAGTGCAAGAGAGTTAGTTAAAAAAAAAGAAGGTAAATGCAGGTAGTCCGGGAGCCATTTGATTAACTATCTAGCAGCCTTGTTCAGCAGACTTATGGCTTGGGGGTAGAAGCTGTTCAGGGTCCTGTTGGTACTGCTTGCCGTGCTGTATCAGAGAGGACAATCTATGGCGTGTGTGTGTGTGTGTTCCTGCTGTGAGTCACCCTGATGATCCTCCATGGCGTCTCATTGTTTCCTCATCAGAGAGAAAGATAATGCCAGCTGACCTTTTAATACCACTATGTGAAGCCCTTCTGTCATACCTTATTGAATCACTGAGAGATGGATAGAGTGAGTTATAGACAGACAGGCAGACAGACAGATTGCCTCTTGTTTATGAACTCTTTAGTAAGTTGAC